>NW_010394543.1:0-8639 GCF_000710305.1 Buceros rhinoceros silvestris
CCCCGCCTCCACCCCCCGAGACAGATTGATTTGGAAACTATCCAAGTTCTCTCAGGAGTGGTATCAAATTCGCTCTGTTCTCTCCACACCTGACCCATTCTGGCTTCCTTTAAATGCTAAAGCTAGCAAGGACCCAGCAGCGATGGAAAAAAACCCAAGAAAATCTCATTCCATGTTATCCCTGTACACTCAAGGCAGCTAATGGGGAATGGTGTTCAGATGGATATATAAAAGATTAAAAAGATTAAAAGGGAAGTTACCACTCGGGTTTCTTGTTAGATCATATTTAAGAAAGAAGGAAAAATAAATATAGGCATTTCTAGAACAGCCGTACCTACCTATGCACACTGTTTGTACCCATCTGTTTATATCCCTTTACTCATGCCATAATAAAGCCAACCCTTTTCCATATTCACACTTTAAAACACACGCTCAATTCAATCTGATATTTCATGTAATAATCAAACCAGTTCCCCTGCTAATAGCTGCACACATGTTTGTGTGTCAGTCGTTTAAGTACCCGACCTTTGGGAAATAGGCGCTGGGTTGGAGCAGGAGGTGCTCAGGCTGAGCATACAATGAGTTTAAATGGAATAAGCTAATTTGTCACTGTTTTGTTATGATTGAATATATGTGTTTAGAATGAAATTTAATTTAAATCCAATTTGTAACATCTCTGTGGGTGGGACAAAGGAAAAAAAAAAACCCAAAGGATATATTAACTGGATACTGTATGGCGAATGTAATGGGACTTCGGAGTTTAATGTTCAATTAAAAAGCCCTGCATGTTCTTATTACTGTTTACAGGAGTGGGTTTGGGGGAGATTTATGTTACAAAAACCCCAAAACTGCACAACCCTCTTTTTTCTTGTCACTGACTTGCGCAAAGTCTTTAGTCGGTGCAGTTAAGCCATCTGTTATTCTTGAAGGAAAATTCAGTCACAGAAGCATCAAGAGATAAAATGAGCATTTTTATCTAAACATTTCCCTGAGTTGCCATGTTGTTTTTTTTACTTCAGAAAATGAAGATGAATTAGTATAACTGGCTGTTGTGTTTTGATATGAACCAGAGGAATCTAAGTGGAATAAACAAGCGTGAGCCTTGCGGGGGCTGATTAGTCACACACCGCAGGCACTGGGAGCAGCGCTGCCTCCGCGCCAGGCAGCAGACCCCCACCCAGGCACTGCAAGACCCGGGGCTTAGCAAAGCCTGGCGTGATCTGCTTCACCTCTTCTCCCCCACCTCCTCCTGCTACTTTAAAAGTAGTTGGGGAACATGATAAATAGTAGGAGGAAAAGCAGCTGTTTTCCCACTGGTTGGTGGATTGGCAGTTTGTTATCGGTGCCTGGACGGAGGGGTCAGTGTGTCTAGCTGGGGTCCTAACTGGTGAATAGTCAGGAGTGCTGGGTGGGCTCCCGTGAAGAGACACCACATTGCTTTACACCAGATTTACTCTTTCAGTTGTTTTTTTCTCTTCTTCAGTTGACAAAAATGTTCAGATTATCATGTATCAAGCAGAGTGTTTAAAGAAGGTTCCGAATATGACCCTCACCCAGGGAAAGCCAGGAACCATAATGTCGGAGGGAGGGAGGGGCAGGCTGGCAGGCACTCACTGTTCTTTATATTAAACATAAACAGCATAAATCAAAGGTATCTAAGTTTGAGTGTATTGGCAATCATTAGTCCGTATCACTGTTGCATTGTTTATTTAACCTTGAAGGGCTGTATTGAATATATCCTTTAGATAATTGCTATTCATAGAGAGACATAGAAATAGACCCATCATAGACCCTGCAAAGACGGGTTTGTTTGTTACAGAACCTTAAAATACTCACAAATAATTAAATACTTTTTTGCTTATATATTCTTTCATTTGCATGTTATTTAACGTTAAGTAAGGACTTATTACAAGCTCTCAAAACAGATATATCCCTTATTGGGTAATTAATACTAATCTTGCAAACACATTAACGAGACAGAGACAGTAACAGCTATCTTAGGAGCTGTTACAGCGTTACAGTCCATCTTGTAAATCCCGTCTTAGTGCAAGGATTAGTTCATGCCCCTTTGGAGATGTGAGAATCTCCAGTGTCAATCCCCATGCCATGCATGGGGCCGAGTCGGTAGGGATCCCTTCCTCTCCGGATTTGAAGGTTTTTGAAGGCAGCTCTGATAATATATTTGAAGTGTATGCACATGTGGGTGAGTGAGAGACACACATAAAACCCACACCTGCTATTTTGAACTTCAGTGTTTTCCATTGTGTTTTGTTGGCAAAATAAGCCTTTAAATTAAACTTTGTAAGTTAATATAAAATAAGAAATTCTGTTTTAAAACTTCGTTATAGTAAGCAAATAATATTTTTCAAGATAGGTGGTGGTGGTGTGGAGTTTTTTGTTTTGTTTCTTAAAATCTCAAAAACCTGCAAGCGTGATGTTTTCCCTCAGATATAAATATGCTTTCAGTTTGTGACCTTCAGAAATTGCTTCCATAAAGGGAGTGCTACTGAAATGACGGTAACCATGATTTTACTGTAATAACTTGCCGAATAGAGACGGTGCAGTAAGTGTGGTGGTTTCATATGCACTTACTCACGGCTTTTAAAATTACTTTTGTGGTTAGATAGGAGGACCGACCTGCTTTATCTTCCATCCATGTGTTTGTATTTGGCCATCCACAAGAACTGCATTACGCTGCCTCTGAGTAGGAAGTGGATGCTATCTCCTGCCAGCGTTGCCTACGCTGGCTGTGCCTCACCCTCACAGAGCAACTGCTGTTACCTGCTGTCTGCGCCTGCGTTAAACTTCCTAGAAACGTATGTACAGTTTTATGGGTGCAAAGAGGGGTCTTTTGGGTATGGACCATGTTTACAATTCTAATTGGAATTAATAAAACAGACAGACTACATATGCCTAAAGAAAAGGTACAGTGGCAGAGCATTGAATGAAATTAAATAGATTCCGTTCAAGTAGGCAAATTATCTCGCAGATAACTTGGGTCCACATTCAAAGGCATGTAAAAGCCCAAGTCATTTTGAATCCAGAACCCCTTTCTGAGATCTGAAAGATCAGGTTATTTCAAGGACTGCAATAAATATTTATATTTACAGTCCCGTTTTGTTTGAAACTTGGCTTATCATGTATTTTCTGGGACAAAAAACACTCTTGCATTGAGCATATAGAGCAACTTCTGACATAGTCTGTCTTAGAAATGAGCGTTCCTTCAATTTTCATACTCTTTCCTCCTTATCTGCACTGTCAGATCAGTGTTTGTATGGCACAAAAGGCACTATCCTGCAGATAGTCCAACTTTCATTATAGCAGCACCCAGTGATGCGGGGGTGGATTTCAGTTCATCGTAGGAGAGTTACTGTAATTGTCTCAGAGCTTCATTAGCTGTCAGTCCTCCCCTCTGTGCCTGCCGTGTCAAAACCCAGAGAGAAGCTGCTAATTTCTTGTTGAAAGCAGCCACCATCTCTAGAGCTTGAAAGATACACAAGCTCTTTCCTTTTGTGCTAACACACCTGACAAGTGCCAAGTGCTCCTACCTCACCGTGAAATCTGAAATCAATATGTTTTGTGGGTGCTTGGAGCTCTCAAGTGGCTCTTCCAAAGACAGAGACCGCAGCGCTTCAGCTGGACTGGACTGTGGGGGGTTCTTGCCATCCATTTGTGACTCTGCCACCTGCATCCTGTTTGACCTTGAGCAAGTCACTTAGACTGCCTCCTCTTCAGCTTCTTGATCTCAGAACAGAGCCCATAGCTTTTTGTACCTAACAGGTCTGTGGTCATTAATCCCTGGCAATGTGTTCAGGTTTTGTGGTGATGGTTATTATACAGAATAATGTCATGAATAGTATTTCGACCCTTAAGGTGTTCGTATGGAGTTGTTCATGCTGAATCTGTCCTGGACAAGATTTAGTTCCTACACAGCCCATAATCTTGTTTCCTCGAGACAGAAACTCAAGAGCATGTGTTGGAACACAACCATGATGTCTGGTGTGTGTGGGTGTACCATGGAGCCCATCTACCCTACAGCTGTAAGGTGAGATGCTGTGACATGCAACACAGTCTGTCTTCTCCTGAAGCTTGACTTTCTCAAGTAGGTTGGAGCACCTTAGCAGCTTTTTTATTCTGGGTCAAGTGGATCAGAGCAGTCCTTAGGGTAGTTCTGTGAAGACTGTGGGTTCTGCCCACGTGGTTACCTTCAGCAGCAACATGATAAGCAGCAGCTTGTGGCACCATCACACCCTCCCACACTGGGGATGACTAGAATGTGCAGTTGTCTTCCTTGTTTCCTAAACTAGTACATGATTTTACAGCCCTTGGATCCTGCACTGATCCCAGGCAGACATACGGATCTCACACGCTGTAACAAGGGAGGAAACCCTGAGAAATGCTGAATGTCCACAACATAAGCAGGGTTGCTAATGAATCTCAGCTCTCAGAATTGCATCTCTCCTTTCATTGAAGTATGGTGTATGCAGCCATTTTGCATTTAAAGACTGTTTTTTGTATGGGTGGTATTGGCCAAAGATGTTTAAACACACAGATGTTTATATAGCCTTTACTGTGATTGCTTTCTGCAATTTTGGAGCTGTTATTTTTAGCTCTTCATTTCTACAACAAGACCTTTTGGCATCTTTGTGGAACAGGAGCAGTGTCCTGATTTAGCACAGCTCCATGAGACTGACATTGTATAACTGAAGGAAGGAAATAGCTCCCTTGGTATGTACTTTAACTGTAAGCAGCATTGGGATAGTTGTTGAGATTCATTGAGGAGCAGGGGCTGTAAAAAGTTGTGGAGTTCTGTAGCTTTCCAGCAGAGGACAAGGGTATGGAGGCTCCAAGGGAAACAGACAACCTTTTTAATTCTCCTAATGCTTAGTGTTCTCTGCTTCCAGGATGAGCAAAGCCGTAAATATCAAGCAAAGGCTGTTGATTTGTATGCACAGCAATTGTTGGAATAAAAATCAGTTCAGACCCCAGTGACTCTTGCCAGCCCTTGTTATGGCAGTAGAAATGTGAATGTACAGAAAAGTAAATACAACTTAAAATTCAAGCTACCCATCAGGTTGTTAGTCCAAATAGATCATTCTCCTTTCCAGAAATGACTGGAAAGTTTCCAGGGGAGGGGAAAGTCAGCAGGGAAGCAGGACCTGTGGAACCGTGCTTGTGTGGGGAGCTGTATCACCAGCCCTGAGATGCTGCTGGCATTTCATTTGTTGTTAAGTAACACAGAAATCTATTGCAGAGCAGAACAAAATGAGAACTCCGTATCAGTGTAGATGCCAGTCTTGCATTAATAAAACAATAAATGAAATTAATAATTTATCCATGGCTGTTCTTACTTTTTTGGGTGGGTTGTTTTGTTGGGGTTTTTTTTAAATTCTAGTAGAAGGATATTTCCATCCAAACTGAACGGGAGTGAAATTACTTCTGCTATAGATAAAACATATTCAGATGAGCGGCGTGCTTTGCCCACAAAGCTAACTGCAATCCCAATTAACACTTCTCAAAACTGAATTTATTTTTTTCCCCCTACTTCCTAATGAGGTTTTTTCCTCCCTGCTGTCTTGATACAAAGCTTTATGCCGTATGAGTGTGTTCATATGGTGCTTGAGTGCGTTATCTGACCTTGATTGGTGTTTTGGGAGCCAGTTAAATAGATTACATAGAGGTTACCTTGACAACTGTCTTTGCTGATTTAGCAATGCAGTTCATTCTTGGGCACAAGACTCTCAGCAACTGTGGAATTCCACTGACTTCATATTAATCATTAACACAATGTTCTGGGGAGGCTCTGCCGAGCTAGCAATAAGGACTGTATTGAAATTATTTTTTTTACTGGGTAAATGTTATAGACCAAGATATGTTTACAGTATGAAATGTTGTTCACAGTCATAAAATGAAAATATATGTTCCTGTTTATTTTTTCTCTCTCTTCTAGTTTCAACAATAATATTGGAATAATAAATCTCCTATCATGTCTGATGGGAAAAGATGGTCTTTTAAATGAAACTCTTCCCTTAACATTGATCTTACTCCATACCTTCTTTTAGGTCTGTGCCGTAACCTCGGAGGCATGACAGATAGCTAAATTCAGTGTGCAAAAGCTTATGAGCCTGGAATCTGATCTCTATTAACTTTAAGGAGATTGCTTCTGATTTACATTAGTGTTACATATCGGTCAGAACCTGGCCCTCTTCAAAAAGTGTTTGAAGAAAAGACAGCCGCTTCCTTTTTCCAAACTGTTGGCCAAAATTGTTTACAATAGCCTTAAACATTAAAGATAGCATGTAATTGGGGCTTTGGGCTTTGTTTTTAAAATTAGTCCTTTTACTTTTGAGTACCCAGCTCAACCAGGAGCATTTTGCAGGAGGATGTCAAGATTCTGGGGCTGTATTTTGCACGAGGCTGGAAACCTTGTGGAGATTAGATGAAGTTTTTTATGAATTAAATATGAAAATGAATAATGTAGTCAGAGCAGGGGCCACACCATGTTTTTTCTTCTGATGTGATATTCACTGTATCTCATAATGTCCTGTCCCTCCTCCCCATTTTCCGTCTGCAGTTTTGTACTGCAAATCCAACTTGTTTTGGGGTTGAAAATGAGTAACTGGTCATACAAAAAGTCAGGTACAAAGCCAGTGAAGGACAGTTGAAGTCTATGGCTTGTGTGGATTTCACATGAGGAGGGACATGGCATTGAATTTGAGTAGACATATTAGTTAAATATTTTTTGCTAGTGCTATCAGGTAATAAAATACCAATTTTTTTTTTTAACTGCCATCATTAGGTTTCAGACTTCGTCCATTACAAACAAGACAGTCATTTGTACTTCCTGGAACAGTTTCAGACTTGAGTTTGAAAATTCAAAAAGAATCAATCACAGTGTTTTCAACTCCTGATTTTGAAGTTAGTGTTTCCGCAGTTTGAGAAGTATTTTCTTTCAACTGAAATTATACCAAAGAATAATTTCCCCCAGATTTATCCTTTCATTCTTTTAACTTTGGTGCTGGGCCAGTACCACAGGCATGAGCCATGTTTGTTGTTTCGGGTGAGGTCAGTGCATACATTACTGCGCCGGGCGCTGCTGTGAGCTGACTGTGGCGCTTGTGGCCACTGCAGATACGGAGGGTTTTCCTTAGGTGTTTTTTGCAGAGAGCACTAGAAATGATTGGAGCTTTTATCTCAAGCAGTGTCTGGGAATGGTCTCGTACACTGTCTGTGGTCAGGAAGGACCTTTCACTCACTTCAACGCAGAGAACTCCACTTGACCAAGCAAAGAGGCAGTTTTATCTAAACAGATTTAAATATTTTTGAGGCAGGCATCGACTATCGTTCTGTAAATGGCTTAGTGAGACATTACAGATGCCTTTGTACTCCTGATTCTGAGTCCCTGGAGCTGCCTTACCATGCTGATAGCATTTGAGACAAAACACTGGTGGCATCCATGTAGGAGTCAGCAGAAACTGGGTTGTGTGGCTGACTTACTCTACCCAAGTCCCAGCCCTCCCTGATCCACTGCAGCATCGCTCCTCTGCATGCCAGACTTGGGATTAAAATACACAGGTCTGCCACTGGAGCCTAATTCTGGGCACGCACCAAAGCGTGTCTGATACAGTACACTGACATTTATTTTGTGCTGGTACGAGATCAGACCCAGTCTGAAGCAGGCCAGTGTGGCTTGCTGAAAGATTTTCAGAAGAATACCCAAATCCTTCACTGCAAGCGTGAGTGGAATTGCTGACAGATTGCTTAAGGAAAGGAGCAAAACTTTGTTACTGGATATTTTAATCTGTCACTGTAAAAGATAGTGAACGTTTCCAATGTATGCTCTAGGGTGTTTCACAATTGGCAGAGCTGATTTATTGTGGAGGCCTGCAACCCTGCTTAAATTCAAAAGTAACATACTTGGGGCCTCTGATTTTCAGTTACAGGGTACAGATGATGGACGTTTCCTTGACACAGTTTATCTCTTTTCACATGTAATATCTGGGCTTAAATATTGAGCACAGTGGTGCCCAGGTGCCAGCCACCTGATTAGGTGAAGCTGCAATGTTGTCCCTCCTGGAGAAGGATGTGTAATAGCCAAGGTATAAACAGAGAGAAGGTTGGAGGGTTTTTTTATTTGGTTGGATTTTTTAATTGCAGCTAGGACAAAACACAGGTATTATCAAAGGAACCTGTAAGACCTAATGAAATGTTTATCTTCTGCATTGTAGAAGATTCTTTACATTATCTTCTACATGTAGGAATGGAGTTTCCAATTCTCTTTGGCTCATTTGAAGATCCAAGGATCAGCAAAAGTCTTATTTTAGAACAAGAACTATTGCAGACTCCTTTTAGCCCTATGTAATTTTTACGCCCATGTACTCACTCCTGCAAGCTGTGACCTCATGCGACCGGAATCAAACTCATTGCTCTCATCTGCCATTTTGACACTGAAGGGAGATATTTTTGTCTTTCAGGATAAATAACTCTCTCCCTTGTTCACATACGAATCTTCTGGATAAACCTGGTGGCCCTACATACTGGTAATTGCCACATTTCAGCATTTATAGGAAAAAGGTTTTTTCGTAAATAACAAATTTAAATTAAAAATTAAATTTTTATTAAATACACTTTAATAAAAT
>NW_010394544.1:0-1669 GCF_000710305.1 Buceros rhinoceros silvestris
CTGCCCTGCACAGCCTGTTCCAGTGCTTCACGACTCTGTAAAGAAATTTTTACTGATATTCAACCTAAGCCTCCCGTCGCAACTTTAGGCCATTCCCTCCAGTCCTTGCAAGCACCTTCCAAAAAAGCTTCCAAATCAATTCCTGCTTCTGAATCAGTTATGCTGATTTTTAAAGAAGATCTATGAGCAGGGGGGGTTAGTACCTCTGCACCTTTCAGGCTTTTGTCCAACTGGGTCTAACGGCTGCCCAGTTAATGGCTAAGCCAGACTGGTCACTGCAGACACTGCCGCCTCCTCCACCCCAGGTATCATCATCCATCCCTTAGTGACAACACTCATAAAACAACAATTTACTTAATAAGTGATCAGTAACAATTACTTGTGAATCACAACCTCACCTCAAAGTTTAAAAGGTACCCCACCTTTTTAAGCCCCTCTAAAAACTCAAACAAATTGACTTCAGCCCAAATATTTGTGAGTTTGGGTTTGACCCTGAGAGATGGGCAGGCTGTTTATCTGGAGCATTTTAGCTAAATCTGTTCAGCAGTTTGAGCTCTACATCTATAAAAACACACAATTTTTTGTCATATGCATACTAAAAGATGTTATGTGCACATAAAACTACAACTAAATGTGACCTACTCTGTCTTAAAGAGCTCATTGAGAATAAATGTGTTTGAAAAAGATGAGTGAAGTCTGAGCTCCCACCTTCCCCTACGAGCACACAAGAAGGATTTTCAAAGGCTGCGGAGTGTCAGCTGCAGAAAGTGGCCAGTGCCTTGTGCTTCTCGGCGGTGACCAGCAGTGTGTTACCCCAGCAGGACTGTCTGCACTTCATTTCTGTAGTGCATTTCAGTTACAATACACAGTGCTAACTTAGCTGAAATAGTCTCTGGCTGCTGTACCTCTTCTACAAGCACTGTTCAATTCCAAAGATCATCAATATCCACAGGTGTTTCCTTTGTTATTTTTTATTTAACTGAAAATAAAAAAACTGGATGTAATTAATCATTGGAGCTAAGAGATTATGTGGAGTCTGCTTCCTTTGAGGTCTTCCTCAGGAGCTGGAGTGACTCGGAAGCCTAAATCCTATTTTTAGTAATTCTTCATGAGGCTTAGCTTAGTAAGCGTGCAACTGCTGAAAACACAGTACAGTTGCATTGAATCCCCCACTTTATAGTGGCAGAGGAGCCATTCCCGCAGCCTGAGCTGTAGAGAATAGCAAACGCATGAACATTTGTTTTCTTACCTGAAAACTGTACCCCTCTTCTACTACTTACTTTTATATTTGGGCTAAGTGAGGTACAAGAGTTGGTATCACAGTGTCTAAGTTCTTCATAAGGTAAGCTACCAAAAAAGAAAGACTGATGCTTTTATTCTTCTTTTAAATCTCTACTGTGAGTGAAACACACTCTTCTGTTTGAAGACCAACCTGACTGCAAAATCGGCTTTAAACCAGACGAAAAAATAAAAATCTCAGTTCTTCATTCCCAGACCACTCTCTCTCCCTGGAGAGAGGGAGGGGAGAGAGAGGGGGAGAGGGAGAGAGTGTGGGACAGGGGAGAGAGAGGGGGAGAGGGGAGAGAGTGCGGGGAGAGGGGAGAGAGTGCGGGGAGAGGGGAGAGAGTGCGGGGAGAGGCAGAGAGAGGGGGGGAGGGGGAGAGAGGGA
>NW_010394544.1:1896-7255 GCF_000710305.1 Buceros rhinoceros silvestris
ATTTGTTGTTTTAACACCTCATCTGGACTGATCAGAGACTGGCAATAACCTAAAACAATTACATGCAGGAGGATGCATAGTAGGAAACCACTACCAAGACTAACAACTTGAACAGACTAACATGCGTCCATGTAGACAATTCACTTACCCCAGCATTTTCACAAAGCGAATGATCCCGGGTTTGACAAACTCATGCACAGGTCTCACCACAAAATGTCCCGGGTAACTGCAAGTCTGGGTGCTCAGCAACTTTAAAGCCATGCATTACATGAGATAATCATCCAAAGACAAAGAGGTTTTAAATAAATAAATAACATTTTGAGAATGGACACTTTTGAACATTCTTTGAATCCAAATATGAGAACAGAAATAGCATTTTAACATCTGAGAGAAACCATGGTTTGTTTGTTTGTTTTTTTTAATAATAAGGCCATTAGGCATACAAGGCAGGAACATATTTTTTCGTAAGAGTGGGTATTAGCTTTTATATAGAGTAGAAGGTATTTTGCTTGGGTTTGAATAAGAGTTTTTTTCCCCTATTTTTCAGCTGAACTTTGAGGTAGGATTTCGAACAAGGGACCTCAGATGGGAAGTATAAATGGGGCATAAAAGTTAGAAGCGGAAGCTGGCTATTGGGAGTCAGTGCCTTGCTGGGCTGCCACTTCCTCCCACTGTATCACTTCTCAAACATCTTTAAAGGTTTTGCGCTCAGCTCACTGTTATTTTAGAATATGTTAGTGTCTGTACAGCACTGAATCACAGAAATGCTGTACTAAGCATTATTATTTTTCCTGTCAGCACAGTTACTATCCTGCACACACTGAAGCAGACTTGATAAATTTTGAAAGTGTCACTGCTTGACTAATTCTTTTTTTTTCCCCAAAATAGGCATCTCCCTATGCACACATGGAGTTCAGTTCTAAAGCAGAAAGTATCTTTTCTTCTGAATTATACAGCACACTAATAAGATACAGTGGAGTACTTAAGTATGAAACAGTTTACACACATGGACAAGAGAAAGTACCCAAGAAACCACTCATATCAAATGTAGTTAGCAAAGCAGCCATTCTCAGAGTGGTTAATTTTTGGATGCCATGCGTTTCAACTGGATGATGCCCCTGAAAACACTCCACGGAAAACAGTCTTTCACTTTTAACAGAGGATCATCTGTTCAACCACCCCCAGGTCTAACTTCAACCTAATTACCACAGAAAACAATTAAAGTATCCTTTGGAGGGAAGGGGAAAATGGAAATTACCTCTGAGACTCATCTAAACCACAGACTGTATGTAAATACACACTTATACAAAATAAATGCTTCTTCACCACTGTTTTGCAATCTGGAGTTTCTGTCAAAGCCTATCTAATGTATCACTATTCAAACAAATAGTGACCAAGTTTCAAAGCTGCGTGGATGGATAGTTCCTAACTTCCCCCTTCCTTCAGAGCATAAAGCAATACATCTGCTTTATACCTGCTGTAAAGAAACCGCATTCAAAGCACTGAATCCTCAAATCAAACCTCCCTACCCACAGCAGCACTCTGCTGTTGGGAGCCTACATACACTTTGGAGAGCACAGAGGGAAGGAGACACCGACAGAAGGAGCAGCTGAAGTATATTAAGCATTATGAAAAAGAGACAATTCAGTTTAAATTGCAGGGCTAGCAGTGGTGATAAGACTTGCTTTTACAAGTAAACAACAGATACACTATCTCTAAACTAGCTTTACTGCCATCCTTCAGTGGATGAAAGTGGCACTTCTGGGCTTCCAGCCACGCAATAACTACAGCAGATTGGGTTGGGTCCAATGCTGAGCCCATACAATACAATAATGTGGAAAATATTACACTCCCTCTCCCAGAAAACAAATGCTGGATTTGCTTTTCAGAACCTGTAACTTCTATTACCAGGTGAAAATGCCAGCAGTCTCACCCGGTTACCCTACTCACTAACCTCATGGACGTACTCAACTTGACCAGCTGTGGAAAAACTCTACATCTTCTTCACTGCTGTTTAACCTTGTATGTTAAAACTGGAGAACAGACGCAGAAGGAACAATAAAGCCACAGAAAATGTTGATGATTAAAGGGCACAATCCACAAATTCCTGAGCAACATAAAAGCCACAGGCATCTTCAGCTCCTGCGTGTGATGTGCTCAAGGGTTTTTGCCACTGGGCATTTCTGCTGAACAGCGTCAGCCCCATCCCCATCCCACCCCACCCCAAACCTGACCCGCTGGTTCCTGGGAGGGTGCCTCAATCCCTTGTCCTTCACAAAAGACCAGAGCCTGAACATCTATGCCACCAGGAAATGAAATATTCACCCATGAGATGTTCATTTTCAACTTTATTCGTGGAACCCATATTAAATAGCAATAGGATAAAAAACATCCTTTCCACTCACCAAAGAGACCGGTTTCCACTATGTAAAATGATGGAGAAGAGGGGGGAATGTTGTTCTCCATGCTCACTGCGGTATGGGTAAGAAGTAATGATGTAAAAAGCAATGAGGGAGGTTTTAACTCTCTCTGGAAAAAATTCTAGCTGTAAAAATACTTAAACCCTTGAACTGACTGCCCTCCTGAACGATGACCAGTTCGTACCAACTTTTAAGAACAGATTAGACAAACAGTTATTAAAAGGGATACACACAACTGATCTTGCTGGGGGGGCAAGTGAAGACCTACATGACCCATGGAGGACCTTCCACCTGTTCCAACGCTATAAATAAAAATATGCCAATATCAACCATATCTTCTAAACAAACCTCTGAGGCAACAGTATTTAAGCTAAGTATAATAATAAGTGAGCAATTACTTGGCAAAGAGATGATATGGGAAATTTGGCAATACACCAGAAATAAAACATACACTCACGCATCTCCTAAAAGATAGAGTTTGGAAAAGTATTCAGTGTATTTTTTAAACAGAACATGGTACAAGTTTAAGGTTGTTAAATTCTGCTCAAATATTTTCCATTAAAACAACCAACAACAATTCTCGCTATCAGCAAGACAAGGCTCTGAGGTAACAACAGCATATCCAGTTTTCCCATCAAGATAACTGCTAACATAAAATAAGAATTTACTCTATGTACATACATACACAGATGTTTCGAGGAAATAAATAAATCTTTACCAATCACAGCATAGCTTTCTGTAATGTCTTTTATAAATTCCACAGATTTTTCTCTGCACATTGGATACTGCAGATGATGGTCAGATCTTGCTTTCATTTAAATCAGTTAGGGACGATGTATAGTAGCAGAGCCAATTTGCTTCAGCACAGCTAACTAGTTGCAAGAACAGCCTACTGTGTGTGCAGCTTGGCACTGCTCACTCCATCTCCAGTTTCTGTCCTCTAGAGGTAGCTGCCCTACTAAGTAATGAACAAAGCTTTCTGATAGCCTAAAAAGGTCCTGGTTTTGTACACAGCTCGGAACCAAGGTGCCCTCAACCCCCCAAAATATCATTTCCATAACAGGTACCCACTCACGTTTGTGCAGAACGGGCAGAATGGGATCCCCATTCTCCCATGAGTGGGCTCCTGCAATGGTCTAGAGACAGCTACGTGGTTTGGGGCTCCAGTAAAATCTACACAGAAAACAACTCATTTGACTTAGCAATATATACTGATGAAACCGGTTTAGGAACAGAGGAAATTAGCAGTATGTTCATAACGGTTTTCCCTGGGGCTTTTTGTTGCTTACCTTTCACTTGCCTTGTGGGTTTTGGGTTTGGGGTTTTTTGTTCGGTTGGGTTTGTTTGGAGTTTTTTGTTCAGTTTGTTGTTGTTTTAAACTACAAAGATAAGCTTCTTCAAAACCTAGTGTTTTCTTTAGGTCATATTGTTTACAGAAATTGGTAACAATTTGTCCATCACTGCTTATACAAAGAAAATAATGTGCATGTTGTTTGTGGGCGCACCACAGGTATTACTCAGAAAATTTTAACTATCCTGTTGGTTATCTAGTGTTGTGTAGAAACATATCCCAGCATGTATACACATCTGCCCTTGGTTATGAAAGTTACTTTTGGCTAGGTGACAGAAATGAAGATACTTACCTCAAAGCAAAGCCAATTTTGAACTTCAGCCTGTTGTTCACTGTTTCCCCCCTACCCCCCCCCCAAACAAATACTGGATATAATCAGCTTATATAATAAATGTTGGTAACTTTGCAAAAATAGTGAAAAAATGATTACTCGGTTCGGAATTTAGTTAGCCAGATTTGCTTTCTCCCAGCTACTTCCTTCCCTCCACGAACTCGCACTGCTTTCAGGAGCCCTCCTTCCCAACACGGCAGGGCAGGCAAAGGTTACCTGGATATTTTCGAGGCATGCAACTACACTCAGAGCATAATATGAGAAGAGGAGCTTTTAACCATGTCATTCCTTAATTCAGCACAATACAAGGTATCCCAAACACTGGTTATAGAACACATTGCAGAAGCATGAGGAGAGAGTCATTTCAGAGTTTTTGGAAGTTTATTTTCTGGAAATATTGGAACTGAAGGGCAGGTTTTAGAAGTCTAGCTACGAAAAATGTAGAGTATTTCAAAGAAGGTGAGGTTTGGAGAGTTGTTGGTATTTTTTAAGAGATGGGTAGAGCAGAGGCATACCCACAGAAGGAACAGCACAAGGAGAACAAGTGGGAGGAACAGAATACACAGCAATAGATGGGCAGGTGGGAGGCTGTATAGCACCGTGAGCCAACAGGAGATTTTACAAAGCAGGAGGGAAAGCTAGGCCAGAAGCTTTCTAAGTTCCCATGACATCACGGGATACATTTAGCTTGAACAGCTTTAATTTAAAAAAGTAGGTAAGAAAAGCAGAAACATATTGAATGGCTTAATATTTGCCCCTCAATGTAGGGGTGGACAGGAAGACAAGTCTGACTACAGATTTGTCTTCCGTATTTCCTGTTCCTGGTATATTTGACAGCAGGTAAATAATCCTTACTTCTAGGAGCACAGAGAAGCAAATAATGATAGAGCCAAGAGCACCTTAAAAGACCCAGATGGCACTGAAGAACTGTGATGAATTGGAGCTCCTTTACAAGGGTTATATTGTACCAGACATACAATAAAAGCTAGCTGGGAGCCAGGGTCTCCTCAGCCGTACCCGAGCAGCCCCCTCCACCCAAGGGGGATTTCACACGTGAAATGAGGACAGTATCTACCACTGTGAAGGTCATCTGTAACCATGAGGGGCAGCAGCTGCCAAGACCTCAATCCTTGTCCTGCAGAAGGAAGCCTCAGTCATGCTGGGCCACGCTGCTACATGGGACATCTACTGATCCCTCTGTGATGGGTTGGCAAAGATCTCCTTTCTAGGAGAATTTGCTTTAACTATCCAATTGTA
>NW_010394545.1:0-5849 GCF_000710305.1 Buceros rhinoceros silvestris
CGGCGAGGGAGGGCTCAGGTTCCTGAGGTGAATTACACGTACAGACTGCGGATAAAACTGCAGTGGCGGGGATCAGCAGTGCTCCCATCCGGCCCGGAGGTTCCTGCCGTGTGTGAACCGTGTTCGCGTGTGAAACGGGCGTGAGGAAATAAACAGAAACCAAACTAGACTAAAAAGGCACCATTTGACTAATAGCCACCTATCTGGGATCAGTACTTCATGTATGTTCTGTTAACTACTCTGAATTGTGGTTTACCATAAATACTTTGCAGCTGTGCTTCTTTGGGAGAAATAACGTCTTACCTAGTCTTCCCCCAGTCACAGAGAGGCTGAGGTTTGCAGGAGGTCATCTGGTCCAAACCCCTGCTCAAGCAAGGCCAGCTAGAGCAGGCTGTCCAGGAACATGGCCAGCTGGGTTCTGGGTATCTCCAAGGATGGAGATGTGAAGATGGTCCTGAGAAACCTGCTCCGGTGTTTGACCACCCTCACAATGAAAATGCATTTCCTTACGTTCAAGAGGAATTTCCTCTAAAGTTTGTGCCCGTTG
The DNA here is from genome assembly GCF_000710305.1 of Buceros rhinoceros silvestris. Lineage (NCBI taxonomy): Eukaryota > Metazoa > Chordata > Aves > Bucerotiformes > Bucerotidae > Buceros > Buceros rhinoceros. The sequence goes on from NW_010394545.1 coordinate 548, forward strand.
CCTCATACTATCCCAGGGAACCACTGGGAAGAGCCTGGCCCTGTCTTCATTAGCTCCCATCAGCTATTCATGCACATGGATAATATCCCTTTGACCCTTCTCTTCCACAGGCTGAACGTTGCTGGCTTTCTCAGCCTCTGATCGTAGTAGTCAGTCTGCTGAGACACCCATGGCTTACACTGGTTTTCTCTCTCAAAGTCTGCTAAGCAGTAGGAGAGAGTGCTAATAAAATCTATGACTGCTTATTTATTAAACAATTACAGTCTTTTGCACAGAGTTAACTTGACAATTTGAAATGTCTTCTCTGTGAATCTGTTCTGTAAATCCACTATACCAAGATCTTACAAGGCTGTGGTTACTGTGCCTGAAGTGGCTGTTGGCGGCTGATAGTCCAGTTCACCTCTAGGTTGTTCATTCAACAGACTGTCATGGCTGTAGTCAGCAAATAATTACTGCTTAATAGCATCGGTCTGGTTCCCACTGGAAAGGATGGCTTTACATATGTGCTCTATAAAAATTTAAGGCAAAAGAACACAGGAGCTGAGTTGTACCACTGCAGAAACAGAGAATACTGATACAAAATCTCTCCATAAAAGGACAAAACACATCCAGTTAAACACATTGTTCTTCAAGTATACCCAGCACCAGGTGTAATATGTCTTTAGACCAGAATTAACAACCTGAAGCTGCGTTTAGCTCTCTCTGTCACCAAAAATATTGCCTTCAGTTTAGGAACCTGCATGAATGATTTGTATGTTGACCAGGTAACTCATGCTATTTGAATATTCATACTGTTTTATTAAAATTGTGTTCTCCTTTACAATGAGTTACAGAAAAAGAGAGCACAAACTGAGAAGGCAGACTTAAGATTTTTGCATAATATTTTGCTCAATATTTACTCAGCCTCCTCCCAGATACAGAACTCCAGGTCTGTGGGACCTTGTGCTTCACGGAAACTAGCTAAAGCCAAGGAAAAGTTTTCCAGGTTTCACTAGCTATTCGATGGCAGAGTCAGATGGCATGGGCTTCAGAATGAACACAGTAAGTACCTTAAGTACCACCTTTATTTCCTCCCATCGGCAAATCGGGTTATCTGGAGTATGACACACAACCTCAGCTATACTGTACTATTAATAGTTTGTGCCCTTATCGTTAAAAATCAACCACACTTGTGTTCGTACCGAAGGTCAGGATATCTATTTTCCCAGTATATTTTTATATTTAAAGTTGAAAAAGATGTACTGGACCTTAGGTTTGTGATACAGAGAAGCTGGGCTGGTAGAAGGGTGTTTTATAAACCTAACAAACACTCATGGGGCATCTCTGGAAGTAGTATTCTGCATAGGTGTCCTGAGTTACCATTCATTACGTGCTTCTCCCAGAAATGAAATTTTATATTCCCTTGAAATTCTACGTGTTAGCCTGGGTTTTTCAAATGGGATTAGTTTTTTCATTGGGATTTATTTTGAATCTATGTCTCATAATAAAATAGATTTTCTTCAGATGTACCTTTGTCTTATTTAACACTGAGGAAGTGGCGAATGAGAAGAGAATAAATCGCACCAAACATAGCAAACATTTCCTCCCATATATAATCACATTTTAAAGGGATTTGTATTTCCTGTTCTGCTCATTTCTGTTAACAGATTCAGGCAGTTACTGGCTGTAGGTATATTCCAAATCTTTACTTTTAAAATCATGCTAGCCAGTTAGCTAATTTAAATTTCTTTCACTAACACTCATTATACTAATTTATGTAATAAAATTGTGCATTTTTTCAAGAATTTTTTTTTAATCAATCGAATTTAAAAATTTTTCTTTCCCAAACATTCAGCAAATTATTATCTGAGCCAATGATGCCAGAAAATACATTAAAGACATAGCTTTCTGTTAATCACAGAAGTATTTTTAACAACATTTATTGCATAATGTTTCTCCTGATTAACTGACTGAGAACTAAATATGTTTAGTACCAGCTTGACACTGCAGAATTCCTGAAAACCCTGTGGGCACATAAGATGGGAGCATCAGAGCTGGGGACTGTTGTCTCAAGCCATGATACACAGCATGGGAAAAAAGGCTTCATCCTCTTCTGTAGGTGTGGCACGGCAGTGAGTAACCGAAGAATGAAGACTGTGTGCAGAATACAATGCGGACGTTGTAACGCAGCGTAGAGAACAGGGAAAATGACTGCAACGTTTTGGTAAGACTCCCATGCCTCCACCCTCTGCAATATGAGATTTAGAGTACAAACCAAGTCGAAAATGGACCTGCAAGGCTTCAGATGTCACTACAGGAATACGATCAACTCTGTCTGGATAAATAACACAGTATTTCAGTACTGGATTTTACCCAGGACAGACGTCTCATCAATAACAAACATGTTCCCTGTAACATATTTAAATGGCTCTGAAAGACGTATGAACTGCAAGGCCCAGTAAGCGACAGTATAGTGTAATGTTTTCTGAGATGAGCCAATAGAAAGTTTGCCACAAGCCTGTGGCATTCAAGCCTGAAGTACAAGGTGCTGAAGAAAGGCCACGAGAGATAAGGAAGGCTTGAGGTTTTTTACTGTCAATAGTGTTAAGCAACATGGCAACTTGGAAATCTAGCTGCAAAACAGCTTTCTGCCTGGCCAAGGAAAAAGAGTGATAAAGATGGAGGAGTCTTAGTCAAGAAATTCTGTTGCAGATACAACACATCCTGCCAAAAAGTCAAGATACTTGCCAAGAGGGACAAAGGAAAGAGGCTTCTGGAACAAGCTTAAGGGGGCAGGTCTGCCAGATTCCCAGGATCTTTTCATCACCTGTTGAATAAAGTTCTTTTCAATGGTTCTCTTCAGATGTTTTAAAGTGCTAATTAAATAATACTTGCTTGGAGAATAAAGATGCAGCAATTTCTGTGTCGGAGAAATATCGTTACAGTATAGAAGGATTGACAGGAGGGTCTTTATGGGCCTTTTGTACTTCAGAGAGCGATTTGCCTGAGTATCTCAAAAGAGGTCTGTGCAGTATTCTATGCTGATAGGAGAAGAATTCTGAGTAAGGCAAAAGGCATATACTCAAAATTGCCATAGATGGGTTTACAAGAATAAGCGTGTGTGTAGAAAGATCTGGATGAGACCATATCCTGTGGCATATACTTGAGCTGTTCTGTAAACTTTATCAATTTAATCCCTGAGGCAACTGTTTCAGCAGCAGAACAAGTAAATCTTTTGGACAGTTTATATCTAACTTGGGATGTGTGAATTGCTCTGGTGTGTAAAAAATTATGTGTGGTAAGGTAAGAGTAAGTGTCCAGAGAAGTAAAGACTGTGTTCTGCTTTGCTTTAGTGGTGCCTACATTTAACTAGCTACAGCTTCTAATGAATATGAGGTTTTACATTTTCTCTTTTTGAGCAAACTTGTTACCTGCTCTCTAATTATACTAATAAATACACTGCAGATAAATATGAAAATGGTATTTTTTGAAATATAACTAATCTGGAGTTTCTGTTTCCTTCTGCATTTCTACAATTCTCTATTGTGACCTTTGAAGGAGCCATGAGCACTATCTGCCTGTATAAAAGCAACAAGCATTTATAACAGATATAGATATACTTGGAAAATGCATTAAAATTATTTTAAATTGGTCTATGAAAAGACACTGTCAGTTTGCTGCATGATGTTGCATCTGCATTTATTTATTTCACCAGGACCGACTGTACCTTCTAAACCTAAAATATGAATTATCATTTCATGCAAATCTACCTTTGTTCTTATAAATTACACCTTTGTTTGTCCTCTTTATTTTTCAGGCAAGTTATTTTGCCTAGATATATTTCATTTGCGTTTTTAAGAGTTCTAACACAGAACTAGGCCTAGTTGGCTAAAAAAGAATTCATGGAAAATATTTGATGTATGACTTATTCTAGTAGTACAACCATGGTGTTTCTGGTAGGTCAGCTCTGAACCTTTCCTAGATTAGCTGTAACTCTAGTTGCCTTTGGTAATAAGCGCAAGATACTCTTTGCAAGAAAAGAATCAGAGGCATGCTGGTGCTTACAGACACCAATGAACATCCGCCCTTCCAGTTCTAGGTTATTTTTGTATTATGTTAAGGACAAATAACAATGACAAAACATTCTGCACAGGGACATGAATTATTCAAAAACATTCTGTATCTGATCTGAAATACAAAATGCTGCAGTGCAGGAGCAGAGTGAAAGTGGTTGTGGATTCCTGATATTTGAAATTTTGGCCGGTGACTTGCTTTTAATCAGTTTGCTATCAATCTTCACAACATGTTTATAACATTGCCAAAATTGTGAACCGTGACACCAAGCCACTGAAGCGCGGTGAAGCAGTCCTATTGTGGTATCACCCCACCAATACATTTGCAGTAGTGCTCTTCAAACAGGTATCGTAGAGAGTATAAACTTGCTCTTCATTTGATAGTTACTCTTCATCTCTGTGTTTTTGAACAGTACGTTTTACTTTGGAACGGCTCCTTTGTAAAAACTAGATAAGTATTTAGTAGACTTGACCCTCAATATTGTAAACTGCCCTCCCTGAACCAAGCCAGGCGTTGTGCTGTCTTTATGCCGATCTCCAGATGCACCAGGATGGATGGAGCTCAGTACCTGGCCTGGGCAAAACGAAAACGTACTTCAAACCTGTGGAAAAATTATTGTAAAGATATCCTCCACATACAGCTAGTAGTTCTTATCTTGCTTATTGAAAATGTCTTACTCTGTAAATAATCCGTCTAAGCTTACTGATAATGTCAACAACTGATAATGATACTTTATATCATATATAACTATCCAGATGCACATTCATTTTTGGGGAAGCAATTCTGTGATTTTTTATTAGAAAAAGCTTCCTATTCCTTCACAGTTTTTCCTATATAAAGACTTTAGGACTTGCGTTTTTGATTATTATTTTTTAAAGGAGGAGAACTTTTCCCCATTACTGCCAGATCTTTTTCTGTGCTCATTATTTTACTAAAGCCCAGCTTGTGGAGACAAATTATTACGTAGGCTGCATCTAATCCTCTGTCCCCTCAAAATCTGGAAAATGTGTCTCAAACATACTTCTGATTGCACAAAAACATTGTAAAAAGTAGCTCATTAAATATAAATTAGTGTCAATTCCGTATATTTTGTAGGTCTGATTCATAATTTCTTAAATACTTGGGGCTAGCTCTTTTGTGTTGCTTTAATTTCTTTTAGTTATGACATGATGCAAATAGCTTTTTTATATAAATACAAGAACTTACAGCTTGTCCCTGAATGTCCTGGGTTAGCCAAAACTTCCCTTGT
>NW_010394546.1:0-2169 GCF_000710305.1 Buceros rhinoceros silvestris
TGACTTTACTCCTTTTTTCTTGTACAGGGTTTTATAGGTACAATAACAGCAAAAGGAAGACATGAAAAATACTGATTCACTGCTGAGTGGGGCATGTAATCGAAGGACACAGGACACGAAAAATTATGAACTAATATCTTCCTTCTTTGCCTTGGTCTTTACTGACAAGGTCAACTCTCAGGATTTCTGTATCTCTGTGCTTAGTGACAGAGCTTAGTGAAAAAGGTAGTATTAGGGTACGACGATAAAGCTGGGACCCACTTGAGTGAACTGAGAACACAGAAGTCTGTGGGACTGGGCAGAATGTTTCTGAAGATGCCAAGGATGCTAGCTGATGCCACACTAAGACTGATGTCTGTCAACTCTGAAAGGTGACAGTCAGTGCTCCCAATGGCTGGAAAAAGGCAAATATTAGCCCATATTAACACACACAAAAAAAAAAAACAACAAACAAAACAACTAGAGAGAGGCTCAAGAGGACTACAGTCCTGTTCACTTCATCTCAGTCCATAGGAAGACTATGCAACAAACCCTCCTCAAAGATATTTCCAACCATACGCATTTTCAAACAACCAATAAAAACTTGCTAAGCACCTGAACAGCATAATTGCTGTCTGTGACTGGTCCTGTGGATAAGCAGAACACAATGGATATAATTTGCTTTTTCTTCAATACAGTTTATCACATTTTTTCTCCAGTAGAGTCTTTGAAGCTCAGATGTAGAGATGTGGACTGGGCGAATGGACTCATCATCATCATGGCTTGGCTTTGCGAACGAAGATCTGGGAAGGGCTTTTCCCACGCTCACTGCAAGCGATGAGTGCACCCTTCGGACCTGTGCGGTGGATTTTTTAGGTGAGGCACCAGCGTGCGCGGAACTGGCTCCACCCTTTACACCTGAGGTTCATCTGCCAGGGCCTAGCGAGCTTGGATGGTGACAGAGAAGTCCTCGGGTCGTAGGTTTGGTTAGAGTATCCTTCTTCTAGATGATGGATGCCTTACAAGGCTAAATGACCTCCATCTGCCTGGGTTTGGAGTCAGAGTTTTCCTGCTCACTAGCCTTCAGGCGAATGGACTACAAAGCAGTTAAAAAACTGAGTGGACCATTACACTCAAAAGGTAGTAAGAAAAAGCTCAAAGCCCAGCTATCAGACTGTAGGAGTCTGCAGGTGAGGTCAGGGCAGGGACTGGTGTCATTAAGCTTTTTCATCAGTGACCTGGACAATGGATTAAATACATTGAATTGAAATGCTGTCAACACACCAAAGAGTAAGGGCGGAGCTACTGCTCAGAGGGACATTCGCAGGCTGACAGAATCCACATGAGCTCCAACAGAATAACACCATACAACAGCACAGGCCATGAGTTTACTGTCTAGAGAACACCCCTGCAGAAGAGGACTTTGAGGTCCTGATGGAACGGAAACAAACCCAGCAATGTAGTCTTGCAGTTGACTCAAGCTAATTTCATCGGCAAGAGTGTAGCCAGCAGCTTATTCAGGGATTATTACCCTACTACCTGGCATCATGACACATCACCTGCAGCACTGCTCGGTTGTGGAGCCCCTAGTGAAAGAGATGTTAATAGACTGGGGAGAATCAAGAGGAGGAGAACTAAAATCAGAAAGGGGCTGGAGGAAGCATGAGGCAGAGAGTACTGGGTTTGTTCAGCCTGAAGGGAAAATTAAGGGGGAATCTAATGACTGTCTACTACTACCTAATGAGATAGTTATAGAGATGATGAAGCCAGAGGTGCACTGAAAAGTGACAAAATGCAGATGCCTAGTTGCTGCAAGAGAAATTCGAGCTGGATACGCGAGGGGAAGAAAATAAGCCTGAATTTAACAGTTGCTCAGATATGTTGTGGAACCTCCTTTCTCGGAGATTTTCATATACAAACTGGAGAACCTGGGCAACCTGTTCAGACTTTGAATCTGGCCCAGATTTGATCAGGAGGTAGGACTAGGCAGCCTTCAGAGGTGCTTTCCAACCTGAGTGATTCTGAATTTCTACTGCAGCCAAAACAGTTTGTGTACTTTATGGTTGGTCGGCATAAATATGCGAAAGGGAAATCTGAGATTTTATTCTTGCCTATTGCTGAGTGCTTATACACTCATGGGTTTTATAAGTTATTTACAGAATGTTACGGGTCGAGGGTCCGAGGTACCCA
>NW_010394547.1:0-11907 GCF_000710305.1 Buceros rhinoceros silvestris
GTGTTTCACCTCGGCCAAACCGGTGACATCCCCAAAGAACTTTTTTGTATTGGGGATGTATTAAAGAAAAAGCTGTTGTCTGCTCTTCTTAAATATGGCTAATTTTTTTTTTCAGGATATTACTGTGAGCACAGAGCATCAAACAAAGAAAGAAGATGGGTGGATAGAAGACACTGTAAAGCTTTCTATAGTTCTTGATTGCTTTCTTGATTTTATTAACTTTTCACTTTAAATATAAGCAAAATTAAATTTACTAGTCCCTCCATACTTTCAGAGATTTTTTTTCCCCTCCACTTTCTGCAAGATTGTTACAACTTTACCTGTTGATAACTTTTCTCTCCCCAGTTGTCCTATTCTGTTTTGCATCTGCTCTGCTTAAAAGATCCAATTCTTTATAAATCATATTTTTTTACCTTAAAAAAGTAGATCGTTATGAAACAAGATTATCGTACAAATTTGTAGTTAGCAGTTCTAAAATCAGGGTCCAGTTCTGCAAACTTCACTGACTCCTTTTACGTCTTACTCAAGAAACTGTTTATACAAATGTTTACATCAAAATAAAAGAGGCAAGGGAGAATAACTGTTGAACATAAAAAACCCCAAAACAATTAAAATGCATCATACAGACATTACACCAAACCCTAAGATTATAACCTCTGAAAAGCCTAATAAAAGCACAACTTAAAAAAAATACAGATATTTTCAGACATGAAAAGTCTCAACACAATCAGTTAGAAAATCTTTGTCTTTCTCAGAAGGGACAGTATAACAAATATGCAGTTACAGCTGAGCATTCTGACGTTTGTGAGTCTAAATTAGAATGAGGTGATGATTAAAAAGACTGCAATTTGCAGCCTGGTCTTTAGAGGAAACGATGGACATGCAAGGCTTGTAGGTCAATTCATCCTAAGTCAATTCATCCTCTCATGATAATTTTGAGCCTATTAGTCACTTTTAACCAAATTTGACTAAGAAGTTGCAGACTGATTGGCATTATATTCTCACCAGCTTGGTGGAAAAGAGTACTGTGGAAAGATATGGTTCTGATTAATAGGCTGCATTGCAAGCTCAAGTCTTATCAGAAATCTGTGGATCCACAGGAAACCAAGTGGTGTGGATGTCTTTGCAATAGAAAAAGCATAAATTAGCACGTAATCCAGAGACCAGCAAATCCAGTGCCAAAGCTCAAGGTTAAGTTTGGTCGCAAGACTAAGGTTTCCCGTTACTGCATTCGATCCCAAAGCACAGGGCTGAATTCAGCTAACCATTCACATGACTATTTCCCACACATCCCCTGTAACTGTGTGTATCGTCCTAGCTAAGGACAAAAAGATGCTTTCAGTCGGTGGCCAGTCGTGCTTTCCATACCTTAGAGAACTGAGACCCTTTAAGGCAATTACAACACACTTTTCACCAACTTAAATTACTGGGATGTACGCTCAACTCTAATTCCACTTAACGCATGTTTTATATGATAATTTTATTCCTATAATAAATTTTATGCATTAGCACTTAACACAAACCTGAAGAGAATATTGTCATCAGGCATTTCATGTAATTTGAAAATATGAAGCAATTTATCAATTCTTTATCGAACTTTAAAGCCAGATAGAAGAAAAAAAATTCTCTGCCTCTACATACATACAGAAACATAGTCATCTTTTCCTTTTTTATCACTTCCTGCCTACAAACACCAATTTCCCCCTCCTTCCTGAACCTATTTTCTGTTTTTTGCATTAGTTTTCTGCATTACTTCTTCCTCAGTAAAATGAATGCTACGTCCTCTCAACTCTTCTCTTTTACGAGTCCTTCTGTGTATCCCTTTATGTCATCGCTTCTGTCTTCCCCTTATGTCAAGGGCAGATTTACACACTCAAGGAAGATTGAACTAGTTTATTAGGAGGTAAGGGATGAAGCATAAAAGAGCTAAGCAGGTACAGCCTCACATTTAGACCTCTTAGCATGGCGCACATCTGATCGTATGCCAAGAGAGCAGCTGCCTCCCACTAATGCAGTTCCACCCATTTATGTCACTGTTTGGTCCTTTGGCCTTTGCATGAGATAAGGTATTAACTTCGTCATTAATTATCACCCGAGAATATTCTCAGTAATAAACCACAGTTCACAGTAAATATTTGCAAGACAACTTCATTATTTCAAGATATCAGACAGCTTTTGCAAGTTTATGCTATACTAACACAAACAGTGTCAGGGTTCTTTGTATAGTTATACAACAGTCTTAGTTACAATAGCTTTCAGCTGAAATAAAAAATGTGTGCTAAAAATAATATTTTTTTCTCAGCCTTGCATCTATACTTCAAAATTCAGAAATCCCAAAGCTATACTCAAGTTCCTTGAATTTTAACAAAACTTTTCACATGAATAAAATTAATTATACGTGGCTTTTTCTCAAAACTCTCAAAACTATAAGTGTTTCTGTCCCTTGATCCAGTAATGGCAGTTATTTGTTTCAAGAAAATCCAATTAGTTAGTTATAGTGCTCACAACTTTGAAAACTTATCCTTGGTGTATTTCTTTCACTTCTCACCTCAAACTGGTAATATCTATCCCATTTAACTTACAATTCTTTATACTGACCCTGAGCAAAATTAGAAAAACTAAGAACTTACAAGGACAAGAGGGTTTGCATATCAAACATTTGACTGACTTTTTCACAACTCCAGCAAAAAAGAGAAAATGCAGTGGGATTTAGTGAAGCATTGATTTTTTAAAAAATCTTCTAATCACAATCTCTAAAGACATAAATATATGAAGCAAATGTAAAAAGAAAGCAGTTTTACACAAGGAAAAATTATAGAAGTTAAAGCAATTGCCTGTAGGTGAAGCCTTTTCTCATGTCTAAAGTCTCCAGAACTCTGCCATGTTACATAAAACATCTGAAATACTCAATTTATTCACTTTAAATCATACTTTAAATTAAAACAATAGCACAGGTAATTTATTCAAAATGTATTTTGATGTATGTTTATTGAAATTTGATGAATTCTGAGGAATTATGATTAAGAGTCATTTGATTTACATTTTGACACATCATTCCAACAGTGTGTGAAAACAATCAACTTCACAATTTCTACAAAGTATAAAAAGCTTATGCTGTTAAACTATTTCACAGGATTTACAGTGAAGCAGAAGGGTGAAAAAAGAAAAACTACCAAAAACAAACCACCTCATGAATTTTCATTCTTAACTTCGTTTTTTTTCTCTCATTTTCAATATAAATTGCAGTGTTTATTTCAATCTGCATATAAAAGCCTTACATCTGAAATCCAGGTATAAATTAGTTTTAAAATAGTAGGAAAAAGCTGAACTGCCGTTACCTCCTTTTCTTCCTGTAATTCTATTACTTCATGGTTCTGTGGGATGAGGAGGTCATAATTTTTCCTGCATTCTATTCTGTTGTTGATGTTTTCATAATGCAGTGCAGTTTCCTTTAGAAAGTTAGAGGAAAGATTTATGAGTCTTCATTCTTAAATGCTTATCTAAATACGTTTAGTGAAAGCCCATTCTCCTATTACACACAGCTGCTGTTTGCAATAACTAATGAAAGCCTAGAACAGTCCCTGATGGGAGGGTCCCACAATACTGCACTATTACGCTGGAAACCCACAGAAGCCACACAAACCATATTTCAATAACAGCAAAATCATGTAGTTATCACAGAATGGCTCTAACGACCATTCAACGGAAAAAAAATAAAAAGCATACAGAAAAGGCAACACAGACTTTTTGAGATATGTTACCCTAACACAGGTAAAACAAAGCTTCAGGTGAGTTATGATGCTCAAATTCTAAGACTTAACACTGAAATAAGCCAAAATAGACCTATCAGTATCACAAATTTTGAAAACCCTCTTGGTAGCAGCAACTCTAAAGACACATTTTATGATTAATTTTAAGGAAAAGACTTCAAAGGAAATCACTTTAAATACACACATAGTTTTTATGACCACTTCAAACAACATTCCAGTAAGTCTGGCCAAGACACTGGAAAGGATGTAAGCCACGACAGAGACTTGCACAGCGAAATAAGACCAACCAGGCTACAGATAACCCATGCTGAAGTTTATTTTTTAAATTTCTCTCTCCAACTTCTAATGAATTTAGACCTGCAGTCTGAAAAATTAGGCCCTTACCAGTTGATTACTTAAGTGTACGGACATAAGTAATCTTTATTTTTAACTTTATTCGCAAGTTCTGTAGACCCAGGCCTCTGAAATACATGTAGAAACCCACCTCTTCAGGCACAACCATCAACACTTAACTAACACAAAGCAAAAGCACCTACAAGGCTTAAGAGCCTATACCAGGAATAAGCAACTTGGGCGTTTAAGGTCAAAATCACAGAGGTGCAAACTGGCAATGCTTTGGAATCCTAGGCCTGGAATTTACAGCCCAGAGTTGCAGGCTTAAGTGCCTTTTGTAGCAAACACAGTGTTACTTGCCTACAAACACAACTGCCATCAGGGAGCGTATTGATCATATTGCTTCTTAAAGTCACTGAAAGAGATGCTAAAACCTTGTCTTTCCCAAACGTTTCATACTGTCTTCCTGTTTCACTTTAAGCTTGAGAATACGATGCACAAACTGAAACCTGAAGTCTTTTTTGTTGTTGCTGTTTTTAAAAGAAATTATAAGCTGGTCATTTATACTCATAAGATACACAGAGAAAGCAATGGTCATAGCCACATTTTCTAGTATCTTAATGAGCACTCGTACAGTAGTAGAAACATATCATAATAATAGTATAATCAAGTATCTTGATGAGCACCTCTACAGGAAGTTACAGACACAAATAAAATGCCTTCCTCTTGACACAAGGCTATAAGCTCAACTAGGAAAAATACTTCCTTAGATCCTTTCTGACGAGAAACCATTTGGAAGCCACGAGAAGGGGCTAAATTAAGAATTATTTAAATAAGGATTGATTTTACTATTTGCCTTGCACACTTCTCTCAGGATCTTAATTCCACCATCGCTTTGACCTTCACATGTCCAAAGAATTTGTCCTTTTTCATCAGTAACAAGCACCTCTCCTACCTTGGACTTGCTCAGGGATCTGCATGACTGTATCCCATGGGGCACAGCTCTGAGCGGCCAAGGGGCTCAGCAGACCTGAGCTGATTGATATTCAAGAACACTCCCCTCAAAGCGCATTCTAATGTTCAAAAATGCTGTCAAGTGTGGCAGAAGACCAGCCTGTACGGCCAAAAGCTCAACCAAGGTACTGAAAGTAGATCAAATTTTTTACAAACTGCCAAGTATAAAGTAAATTGGCTTTCAGTAAAATAAACCTTTAAAAATGTGTTCACTGCTCTGAAACCACAGCAAAATTAATAACTATAAGGATTACCTTTCCAGTGAAACATGAAGAAATGTCTGCATATGTGAAAGGAAGGTCTTCATGAAGTATAAGAGCTCGGGAAACAGCAAATGAGCCAGAATGCTGAGAACAGAAAGGCTAAAAACATCGGACAATCAAAATATATTAGCACAATGCAGATAAAACTGAAAAATATAACAAGCTATGGTAAAGAATTAACACTAATTTTGCAATAAACAGATAAAGAAAATAAACCCAAATATTCTGGCATATATTTATTTACTGAGTGACATCATAATGACCAGTTCCTGGCTCCTCTCAGCTTTTTCCAGTTAAATTACTAAAATGTATTCCTTTATATTTCTGGCGGAATAGGTTACATGCTAATGTAAAGGAAAGGAAAAAAATTTAAGTCAAAGAATTTTCAAATTTCTTGGACACATTTTTTCCCTATGTACAAAGCACAGATAAAATATATAATAGCCACCAGACAATAATGAAGTATAAACATTACTTACATGCCTGTAGCAAGCCTTATACGTAAGAGATTTTTTGCTAGTTATACCGTGATTACAATTTAAATCCTTCAATGGTTTAATTTTATTACATTGCAAAGACCTCCAAGCAGGTTTCATTTACTCACTGACACAATCTCCACCTTCAACCCCTTCAGTCTCACTGTTCTCCACACACAGCAGTTGTGACACTAACAATTCCCTAATAAGATCGGTTTGTTTCACAACAACATTGTGATGGGTAATGCTGAAACTACAGAGGACAGTAACTTCAGTTATCAGCTAAGAGAGCTTTGAGGATTTACAACTACAGTGCAGTCAACTTACAATTCCAGACAGCACATTTCACTATAGAAACAAAAATTTTTTAAACATTTTCTCATTTATTCAAGTTAGAATTTTCATATGAATTCCTATACAGAGCTGCTTCTTAAATCATACACAACACATAGTGCAGAGCACATACATCTCTCCCAGAGACGCCGTGATGATTGTCAGAGAAAAGAAAGTACCGATTAACAATTTAACTTCAAACTATATAGACCAGAATGCATGAAAATGGCAAAGGTAACAAAATTCAGGTTATCACTGTCCACATCGAACAGATACAGACCTCAGCACTACAACCCTGCTAAATGGACCACTCATCTGTCCAGTGAGGCTTTCTGCAGACATCGATACCCTTGTCTTTCAAGCTGTCAAACACACAACCAGTTACGTTCTGTTCAACAGATTTTATGGAAGCTAGGCCAAAAGCAACAGTTCCATTTAACATGAGGTATAGCAAAAATCCTCAAACGTTATGTTGCTATAGTGTCATTTTGTTCTACTACGTGCTTGTGTCATATTTCCCCCTTGCCCAGGCTGGGGCCTCAGTTGCCGGTTTCCAGCACAAACACGTTCTCATAGTAGTCATGATCTGTAAACCGCTGAAGGAAAGGAGCTAAGCTGGATAGAACACACCTACTTTGATTGACAAAAGCCCGTACAAACATTTGCTTTCATGCCATTACTAACTTTTCAGCTTCATATTCAACTCTATACATATATATGAAATACATATTATAGACTATTAGAGGTCAACCTGCTCTAGGTAAAATGAGGCAGAAAAACACAAACAGTAAACTATTAGAATTCCTAGCAGAGCTTATAGGGGTTAGTACGAAAAAAAAAACCGGGTACTTTAGAAAGTTCAGTGCAAACCCTCATCTCAAAAATAAAAATATCTTTATGATTTAAAAAACCTGAAAATCTGAGACTCTTGATGAAGCACTAACCAGGATATGCATGTTCCCCGCCTTTTACTAAGATAGTAGAGAGAAATAACAATGAAAGGTACCTCACAGACATAACATTATCTCACCTAACCAAAATTACTCTCCTAATTGAATTATTATTTACTTAAGACTCAAAACCGTGCTAAATATACACCACACAAAAACTGAATTAACATGATGACTTGTAGACTGAACGTTTCTTAGAGATCAGAAAACAACCAATTTGGCAAGTACATTATATACCTAAAATTTCACTTCATAGTCCTAAACCCATCAACATAATTCATAGCAATTTTTACAGCACTTCTAATAAATCTGATTCACTGACCACAAAGAGAACACTCTCAGAGACACAAACTGTGAATAAGACTAGCTATCCATACTCAGGTTCTGTTCAAAGCGCATCACCTTTCAAGTATTTTGGAAAAAAAAATAAAGAATATACTTTGGTACCATTAACAGAACGTGTCTCCAGGATAAGCATGCATGTTTCCATAATTCAGAAATTTTAGCAGTGAAGTTAGTCCCATCTCAGAAAAAGATTTGAGTCATATTTTTCCTTCATCGTGAACAAATAACTTCAGAATCCTGAAAATACCTGTTAGTGTCTTCCTCAGATTAGATTCCTTTTTTCACATGTGTATCGTCCCGACATCCAGCGTATATACTCTCACGATAAAAAATCACAGGCTTATGGATTTCTTTTTTAATACATTAACCTTTCCTGGCAAGAAAGAAAAAAGAAAAGAGAAAGAAAGGAAAACAAAAATATTTTCCTTACTCATATAATTCCTTCTCCTTCACCATTTAAAGCAGTTTAAGATGATCATTAGTATAAAGGAAGCACGAGAGCTAAACTTAATTTTCAGAGTAAAAGGGTGATAGCACCATCAAGTGGCTCAGTGAGCCACTATTTACTACTGGTTTAATGCATAATAGGAAAAAAAAAATATTGTCCATATGATATGTATAGAACGGATTTCTTAAAAATAGTTTAAACTGTGACAGATTAGATCCTGTAGAAATCTAATTTATTTTGAGCTCTATAGTAAGGATAAGCATATTGAATTTTTTTATATGTAGGAATTACTTCATTTTATTGTGACACTAATAAAGGAATAGCATGATATTATTATTAATGGACCAGAACCTTCTCATGGCAGGAAAAGTCTTGTACATTCTAACCACACTGGTGGGGTTCTTCCATGTTGTATGGCCTTGATAGCCAGCGTATCCTGTATGATCTGAGAAAATGTTGAGCCTTACATCAGTTAGACCTAATTTCTGTGGAAGCTAAAAATGTGAAATGAACTCCAAACTGAATCCCACCCAGAGGGATGTCAGCTCTAAAAAAGAGAGGTCAGATTGTGCATCTAGAGGAACGGGATTAAATTACTAAAAATAAACTGTAAAATTATAAGGGCCTCTTAAGGAGAATAAGATGTGCAGATTGTCATCTAACTATGAGATGATTTAATCTGTACATTTTTGCTTCTGTTTTCTGGGGACAAGTAACTGAACTTTACACCAAACAAGACTTGTACATTTAGAAAGAGATATTAAACATATTAAACATTTTTAATGCCACACAGTTCCTGTAACAATTACAAGTGCTACTTCCACAAGGTATAAAATCTTCCATGTTTTGGAAATCCAAATCAAAAACACAAACAAAAAGAAGTCACATTGTTTTATGCAGATGCTGCTTTTTTGTAGATATACCCTCCTTAGAGAGTAGTGAGCCTTATATGACTGAAAAAAAATACTTCAAAATTATGAGCAACTTGAAACACCACAGCTGACTGCACTGAACAGTGAAGATTTTCTGATTAAAAAACTGAAATCCTGAACATTAGAAGTGATCTCTGTTTTAAAACACTAGTCACACTATGTAGTCTCAAGCAAAATTCCAATCCTTTGCTAATTCAAAAGAGCGTAAGTTTCCAAATAAAAATAATATAGGAGAAAACTCTGCTATAAAAATATATCATCCAATTAGATCATTGGTATTTCTAGCCACGTTCTAACATCTATAGAAGAATGTTCAGCACAATTTACTGTAAAATTGAAAAGTGATTTTAAAATAAGGGACTGTTAATACAAATTGGTAATAATAACTTGTATACTTGCATTTACGTACATGAATGAGCAACTTGAACTGAAATCTGTGCTTGCTACTCCCTAGGAAGATAGATATAGATATATATAGATATACACACACGCACACACACAATCATTCAACATTTCAATTATCAAAAGGTCAAAACCACCTCACAATCTCTAGATTGAATAGCTCAAAGCCTGTAAGACATTTTGTTAGGCATGATGCAGAATCTGAGAATAAAGATTTAGAGTTAAAAAAGAAAGGAGTTATAGTAATTAGATCATACGGTTTCTCAGTTACGGTGTACGCACATAATGACGACTCCATTAAAGTCAATTTTTATGGCATAGTAACTCAATTCTTGAAGGCAAAACAAAAGAAGTATATTCCCAGAAGATCTGCTTGAGGAAAGATGGTAGCCTGATCACTTTTTTTAAAAACGGCATGAAGTAGTATTTTCAGCATATGGAACGATATTCTTAACTAGTAAAATAATAAAATTTAAATGTATCAAATCAGAACGTGAAACTTAACATAGAATATTTAAGTAGTGATACCTACTTCTTCCTAAACTCACTAAGGTTCCTTTTTGTCCCCCTGAAGACAGGTATGACCTAATATAAAAACATGAGGAAACGGGAACTAATAATAGCAAATAATGTGCATGAATTTGCAGTGTGATTCTGTACGCATCTGGACTAAGAGGACATGCAACATCAGGTTCCAAAAGGAGAAATGTATAAAAACAACAAACTGAGATGTTCAGGAACATGTTTAGTGACAAAACAGAGTTCATAACTGCACTCATTTTTGCTAAATACTGTGTTTGCCTAAAATGTTCAAATTAGCCCACTGCAAATTACATCTAAAGAAGCAGGTGTTTCACGTTACTACTAAACTGTAACTACGAGGCTCTAAACATTTCTAAACTATATAAAAGTAATTTTATTCTCCATCTTCATTTTAAATTATCGAGGGGCGCTCATAAAGAATTAACATCTTACTCTGTCCAATTATACTAGCACCCTTTTTTAACATACAGTGAAATAAATTAGACTACGATAAAGCGTAACTTCTGCAGCAGTGAAATTCAATATCTAAATATTTTAAATGTATTTACACAAGTGACTTATGGCCAAAAGAAATGTGACAGTAATAAACTGCATTTGTAGTGATTAAAGCTATTCAGTTGTAAAAATGACCCTGCTTAGTACACTTTTTGAAACTTGAAAACAATAAAAGTGTTGTCTTACATACACATCTTTAAAATCTGCAGTAAAAATTATACAAATGGACTGTTACTTAACTTTCTAACCCGTATGTTATTCAGGTAAAGTATCCTATCTGTAATGGAATTAAAAAGCTTTTTAAAAATACTGACAAAGACTGAAGAATAAATTGATGCACTCTTAATAACTCTAAATCATCTAGCTCTTTATGCCAAGTGTTGACAACACCAACTTCAAGGTCATTGTCAACTTGGTAAGTCATTAGCAAATAAAATATGGCTTAATTGGAGCAAACTCAGCAAGGAGCTGCATTATTTTAAGTGAACACTGCAATATAACTAGAAGAAGAATTACTAATCGTCACTCCCGTTGACAATGAAATAGATGAAGAAGGTGCTTTGTAACTTTTTTCTATGACTTTCCCGTAATTAAATATGGAAATAGATTCAGTGAAGAATTAAAAGTCCCTCAGTGCATTAATTCAGGCACTAATGGACTGCTTTCCAGTGTTACAGCACACAGGTAGTTCCCAGCATGC
The DNA here is from genome assembly GCF_000710305.1 of Buceros rhinoceros silvestris. Lineage (NCBI taxonomy): Eukaryota > Metazoa > Chordata > Aves > Bucerotiformes > Bucerotidae > Buceros > Buceros rhinoceros. The sequence continues at coordinate 11,005 of NW_010394547.1, forward strand.
TACCAACATTAGCTAATATATCAGTGTCAGGCTCCAGCAGTACCCTTTAGATAGAATATCCACCTCTGTAAAGCAGATCTGGGCTGATTACACATGCTGTTTTAAAAGGACGTATTTTTCATACTCTGAAATACCACTTGAAACTTTATATGCATTGATGAAACAGCTTAAGATCTGAGATCCAGTTGCCTGAAGATGTATGCAGATGTATTACATACATACAGTGCTAGTAGCCTGTAGAGACACCTCACTAATCTCTGGCACAACAACTGTAATGGTTTGGGTTTTTAAACTTTTTTTTTAATGAAATACCTTTCAAAAAATAACCTCATTTGAATATTTTGCATCTTTGCCAGCACAATTTAATCACAGACTCCCTAACACAATTATACCATTGAGGGTCATAACATCTGAACTAAGGGAGTTCCTCTCAGCACAGACCTCTTGATACCGCTGCTCCACTCAAACACTCTACTTTCTTGCTTTATGCCACAGAATTATTCCCTGTCTTCAGTTCTCCCTCTGTATTTTATGGGCAAGCAGCCCTCGATCACAGAACTCCCTAGGTCCCAGCCTGGCACATCAGTCCTTACACATTTTTAAAGCAACTGCCAATCTATCACCATAAGAGCAAGTGAAAATGAACATCTGCTCTTTTTAAATAGCAAAAAAATTTGCATTATATGGTAGGATTTTAATTTATTTTTTAATTGAAGATGTCACCGGTTTGGCTGAGGTAAAAACCAAGGTCCGATGACGATAATATCCTTCCCTATCCTACTAGGGATAGGGGAAGGGAGAAAAGAACTCGTGAGACCTCTAAAATGCTTTTTGGAAAACTGAAACAAACTTTAATAACTCTACAAACAGGAATATACTAAATACAAAGGAAAACAGTGAGAT
>NW_010394548.1:0-4595 GCF_000710305.1 Buceros rhinoceros silvestris
CCGGCGCCTCAGCGCGTCTCCCCCTGCCCTGGGGCCGGAGCGCTCTCGGGCCGCGCCTTTCGCCGTTGGCAGCAGGAGCCCGCACCTCCGCGCCCTCCCACAGTAGGCGGGTCTGGCATCCCGCCGGGCTTCGGCGCCTAGCAGCCTCCGTTCGAGGAGCCCCTGGGGCCAGGCTGCCCCGGGTGGCATCCAGACACCTCAGACATCTCGGGATCCTGCGAACTTAACACAGAACGAGCGCCAGTGTTAGTTTATGTGTTGAGAGATGACATAAAGTAAGTCTAGATTGGACTGGAAGTTGGAACTCTTACTCGGGATGCAGCTGTATGCACATCCTGGGTGAAGAGGTGTTTGTGGAGTTTCTTTTTACTTTAACCGTGAATAATACTGCGGAGCCTGGTAACATACCAGAGCGGATGTCTTAGGTAACCGTGTTTATTGGTTTAATTTTGAGATAGATCAGTAATTTTCATATAAAGGCCTGCTTAGCTACAGAGAGAGGTACTGACAAAACTCCGTAGTGGAGGGACCATAAACACCTTGCAAGCTCAAGTAAAATTACTTTTCTCTTATATCATTTTATATGTATTGGCAAGAAGAAAGCATGTAGATTAATCTAGTTATGTCAACAAACCATTGAAATACAGGTCTCTCCCTAATCTGTAAACCTGATAGAAGAGAACAAAGTGTGAACACTATGTGTTCACTGTTCTGTGAACACTATGCAGATGCCTATGAAAGGAGTTCAAACAAATCCTTGCAGTTGAGGCAAGGTGTAAGTGTCTAGTCAGTTCTGAAGTCTCAGCTGGTAATCAGTAATTAAAAAAAAAAATCAGTGCTGAATCACTTTTAAGTAGGTGCTGGGTTTTGTACAGTTGATCTTACCCCCATGATGCCAAAGGCAAAGAAATTGCAGCTATTACTCAAGCCAAGACAAGCTGTAATTAGCACAGAGGATGTTGTTAATTGTCAAGTGTGGGTTGCTGTCAGACAGTCTAGGCTAATTCAAGTCTTCCCATCCTTTATCGAGTCTGTTTCAGTGTTACACTGCACAAGGATACATAGAGAATTCAGTCTGTAAACGAAGATTAAACCTGTGATCCTGGTGTAGTAGAAGATAGATGACAGCTATGTGAGCAAGACTTGGATAAAACCTTACTTTGTCACTTTGTAATTACAAACATGAAAATGGTTTGGATTGCTTTCCATTTCTGTCTTCTACCGCATGCTTTGCCTAATGAGCTACAGGAAAGCATAGGGGAGAGTGCAAGGGGCAGAGAACAGTGCCTTCTCGAGCTTTTCAAAGCTATTGGTCTGCCTCTTCTCTTCTGGAGAGAGGGAGGAAGAACCTCCTGAAGATAATGCCTGCTTGAAACCATTCTACAGCTAATTTTATTGCTAAAGATTCATGGACTATCCTCTAAGATAATTTTTTTCTGCTGTGCATTCCTAGCGTGGCTGGAGTGCCATGCAGTGGGTGTGGTAGCATGCTTAAGGAGCCAGGGCAAACTCATTTCAAGTCATTGGAACCAGCCTAATAAAAAGTATTAATCACTGGCTTGCTTTCATCACAAGGGGCTGACGTATGAGGAAGGAATGTGATAAACTATTTGATTTCAGATAAAGGTGGGGAGAGAGGCAGTCTTTTTGTGCCAGTTGTACACAAGTTTATAGAGCTATTTTAGTCGCAAGTTCTGTAAAACCTGTGATTCAGACTCGATCAAACTATTCAGGCAAGTTCAGTTTCAGCATCTGTGAAGCTGAAAGACAGGCTGGGTTTCCTAATGTCTGGACGGTTGGGGAAGTTTTTTAGGAGGCTTTTTTTCTTTGTTTTGGTGTAGAAATTCGATCACCAAGTCTGCCGTGTAATATAGTGAGAACCTACTCTAATGCTTCTTCCCCGTCTTGAGTCTTTCCACTTTTGCAGTGGAATGGTCTTCCCTACAGCCCTCCTGGAGCTGAAAGCGAAGAAAATGTCTGCCAGGGTATCTTGACTCTTATTGATGACCCACCTGAACTTTTGTTGCTCAGGTTTATGCTGGTTTTATTTAACATAAACTATTCTTTATTTACACTGTCAGTCAGAGCTCAGAACAGTGCTTGTTAAATTCAGTAGATTGTCTTCTGATGTCGTATTGGAGTTGATGAGAGGATGGCGTGGGGGGTTTTTTGTTTGATGGGAAGAGGAAAATTAAAGAGAAAAGAGAAGCTTTATTTAAAAACATTATAATAAGAAGGTCATTCCTCAGATTCTTCTCCTTTCTTTAAAGAGAAATAAACCTGTATTTACAGGCTTTCATTTTGATACCTTCTGCAATTTTGGTACATTAATCTTGTACACCAGTTATATTTCCCGACAAACATGGGGGTTTTCAAAAACAGTGCATATCCCTGGATAACTGCGTTTTCAGCGCAGTAGGGACAAATGTGACCTCAAATTGCTTTTACCTTCCCCTTACTGAGTGGTACAGACAAGCCGTTTGCATCATAAACATATCTGGCATTCAGAAATACAAACAGTATTGTAGAGCACTATTTATAGGTGCCTATGAAGCCATGGAAATACATTTGATAACGTTCTGGTAGTACTCCCGATCCTGGAGCAGGATATGCGAATTTACGAGTGTTGCATGAGATAGATACAAAAACACTGAGAAGGGCAGCTTGTTATATTTTATCGCCATGAAATACAATCCATACCAACAGCACAATACAAATGCAAGAGCAGAGCTCATCGAGTAGATCCCACTGCATGGCAGGTTAGCTAATTTGTTAGTAATTGTAATATTTATGTAACAGCAGAGTAATAAGACCTGAATTTCTTATCCTGAAACTGTGACAGTTGTGGGATTTTGTGGATTTTAATTTCAGTTTTAGGGGGTTAGTTTTGGTCTTCTTTTTATTATTGTTTTCTTGGGGGGCAATCAATAGGTGGTTTAGTAAAGAATATATTTGGTTTTTAACTGTACAGCTATAAAATTCCTTTTACGTCAAAGTAGTGATATAGAAGTTTGTGGCTTTTGTCGTGCAGGAATCGGCAATCCAATCCTACCAATAGTGTAGCGGCTGTGTAGGTATAAGTGGTGCAGTTCACAAGTGTTCTCCAGACAGAGGCTGCTTCTCCTTTTCTGACTAGATTTTATCAGGGCTTTTTGTGTACAGGTACCTGTGAAGGCTCGAGAAATGTATCTGTATTGAAAAAAAAAAAACCTAAAAAACCTCTACAGAACTGCAACACTTGAGTTTAAATATTTACCCCAAAGAAGTTGGAGCTAGAGAACTCCGAGGTTTCTAACTAAAACAGTCAAAAGCTTTTAAAGCGTTTTCTCCCCATTCACCTACTAATCCATTTCTGTCAGTGACACCAGATTACTTCGAAAATCTTCCTTATTTAAGCACGGTGGTACTAATCACAGCTGACATCTTGCACTCGCACACGTGTGTTGAGTTTAATGATTTATCTCTCCTCCATACGGTGTTTGAAAGAAACCATGCTGGTGCTCGAGCCATGCAGGTCAATAGATAACAATTCAGTGTTTCTTTCCGCAAAGGAATCTGTGAGCATTACTTTTTTGTCTTTCCAGCACTCACTGAATATTACTGCTCTAGATCTTGGAAAAATAGGACAGATCAGAGGAATAATTGCTCCAAAATGTCTTTTAAACTTCACTGGGTACAGACTAAAATTTTAGATTTGCCATATTCTTAGAGGATTAGATAAAAAGCTCTGCCTAATAAACCTTTTGGAATAAAGACCTTGCCTCGAGGCTTGTCTGGAAAGCATGTTATCGCTGCCTGTGAGTGAAACGATGCCCTCTGCTAGTGTGCTGTAGCCTAGAATAAGTAATGCTTCAAGTTCCATCTGCTGAGTAGCGAGTCCTTGTGCCTTTTACTGCAAAGGAACTTTTTAATATGGATTAAAACTCTTTGTGACTGCACACAGTATGCTTATAAAGCATGTTATTAGGCTTTCGGAGTTGTTAGAGGTCATTTCCTATCAAAAAGGGTGACATTTGAGCTTTAAAGTGAACAAGCAACTATGGATTCTAACAGTTTAATCTTTTATAAACAGCCAGCTCCTGTTACACAGCACCTTGCTTCACAGCTGGATTGGACTGTGTTGTCTGTGTTTCCTTGTCCTCCAGGGTGTGATGATGAAACACTCTTCATCGCTTGTCACTGTGGTGTTTGACATCACTTAGTAGAGGGTTTGTGTATCGCTCTGATGAGCAACTCCCTCCCACCCCATTCTTTTGCAGGTACACTTTCAGAAATCTGGCGTTTAACTCCCTTTTCCTGGGCTCGAGAGCTTTGTTGTCTCTGCTTTCTGTCGGAACTGGCAGATACCAGTTTGTGTCCTCCAGGCTGGCCAGTCAAAGTGCTTTGACAGGGACGCTGGAAGAAAGGGCAGTGACCGCAGGGCCGGTGACGGTGCTGTCACTTGTCTGGCCGTGAGAAGATTAATTGATTTCGCAAATGATACCTGCATCCAACTGCAGAAATAACGACAGCTCGTTATGAAAGCATTCGTTATTCCTTGTCACGGTTGAGTTACTCTTGGGGAACGCACCAGCCACCCGCAGTTGGTCGGCGCG
>NW_010394549.1:0-56073 GCF_000710305.1 Buceros rhinoceros silvestris
CTCGGAGCCTCCGGGTGGCGAGCGAGGAGAGCTGCCCCGGCGGCCTCGGGTCCGCGCCGTAGGTGCCCGGCGGCTGGGCGGGATCGCCCCCCTCCTGTCTGTTTTGTGACCCCGGGAGCGGGGCGTACCGGACTGAAGTGCGGCAGCCTAACCCGCGGCGTGGCCTGAGCGCTGTCGTTCGGCGTTTGGTGCGGGAAGGCGTGACGTCGAGCTCCGCTCTGCTCGGAGCTCGCTCTGGCTCTTTACAGATGGTAGATACCGGTGACTCTCAGGGATTCGTTTTGCCCCGTTCAGCAACACGCCAAGCAAAACTTTGACAAAGGCACATGAGATTTTTATGTGTAGTATTCATCCCAGCATCCCACAATTAATGTAGCGGCAGCGTGCACTGAATCAAAACTGTGACCACGGTCTCAATTTGGACGTTTGGAAAAAGAGGAAGTTCCCTTGCACATTAATAAAGCTTCAGCCTCTATACTTCAGTGGAATATTTAATCAATTCTATTGGGGGACTTGGATTTTTCAACTGGGTTGGTGTGTTAACAAAGCAATCAATGAAAATTGACTGTCAGGAATTACTGCTCTGGCTTAATTTTGTATTTAGGCAACTTAAAACTCCTCAATTAGATACAGCTAATCCTTGCTTTAGCAGTTGGCAAATTCCTTTAGTAGATCAGTGGATTAAGTGTTGGACACTGAGAATGCTCTTGGGGGTAGATAGAAAATGCAACCCGTTTTTTTTCTTTGTTTGGCATAGTTACTTTAAAAATTCATCACTACCTATTTTTATCCTTCAATAGTAGATTAAGGACTGAGAGGGAAATTGTACACCTTTGTCAGCAGCCTGCTGTACAGGAGTCAAAACTACGGTAATAAACTGCTGCATGTTTGGCAGGCTCAGAACAAAGAGGCTGCTGTCTGGATTCCCAGGTCCTGCTCCTAACACTGTTGTTTTAACATCGCAAATAAGTCCTGTGAAAGTTTTGAAAGTGTAAAATGTTTTAAGTTCAAGTGATGGATAATGCAATTCTCATAAAAGACAGAGGTTTTAGATTCCGAAATGCAAGTGTATTTATTGAGAACAGTTTGAGATACAATTTTTAATTTGAAATAGCTGACAGATTTTCTCTTTTCTAAATATTACAAAGAATGACTCTTGAAGACAAGACATACCTATTATTGTGTAGGCTTCCCGTTACTAAATGAAGCATTATGTGTCTGCCTGACAGAATGTACTGATGCAGAGCTGGGTTTGACATGACTCTTTGGATGAGTGGAACAAAAGCGCTCCTGAGGAATGTCGCTTAACTTGGGCCTTTGACATCTTAAAGCCTTTCGGTGCTTTTGAAGCAAGACTTCAAAGCGATGCTTTGTATCTAATGTATCTAATGTTTCCCGTGTATCTAATGATAGTGTTGACATGTCACCCTGTTCCTGCAGTATTGGAATCCAGATGCTGTTCTAGCATTTATCCAATCCACCAGCCAAACAGAAAACCCTCCAACAAGAAGTGCCTGAGGTAGTAATATAACACTTGGCCAAACAGATCAGGGGTCACCTTTATTCAGTGCAATAGTTAAAGTGTTGCGGCTCCTGATACACGCTCTTGGGTAGTGAGGTAAAACTTTTCTTGTGTTACAGCCCGACTGCAGTGTACATTTGCTTTCAGGTTTTAGTCCAGGCAGTGACAAGAGCTTCACAGAGAGTATCTAGTAGTCCTTCAATATAGCACCTCTCTGTAGGCACCTCATTGCTTGTACCAATATGGAGAGTCCGTTAGGACAATATGATAGTCCCAACTCCGTGATTTACTTAGCGTAGAGCATGGGGAATGGGGTTAAAATGAATGAAAGCTTGCCTACCTGTAACAAGTCTCAGCATGTTTGAAAATGCCTCTTTCTCTTTCATATGTTCCTGCACCTGTATAAAGATAGAGCTAAATCAATGAAGTTGCTGTCTGCCTTCTCGATTATCATCTAACTGCATTCAGAAATGGAATCAAGACTCCTTCCCCACCCCAACCCCCTTACTATATCTGTTGGAAGGCTGTTTTAAATTTTCTTCCTCCTGCAGCTAGAAACAAGTGTTGGTTTCCAATCAAAATTAATTTACGGTCCATTTATATCCATTTGTGTCAATCTTACTTCTTAACTAGAATAGGTTTCTCAGTACCCTCTCTGACATATTTGTCAAAGGCTGATCCCTACCAGCCTGTTTTCCTAGCCTCAACAGGCTGTATTTCCTTTGCCTTATCATAAAACTGTATTTATGAAACCTAATAATAGGAGAGCACAACTCTTCTCCACACTTGTTTCTCTTTGAATTAATCTTTCTTGTGCAGTCTGGTTATTTGTCTTTGCCACATTCCAGTGCATCTCATGTTCAATGCCACTAATACCTCATTTGATACATCCTAAAACTACATTTCATCCTGGTGTCCAACATCTACACATTTCTTTCTTATCACTTAATACACCAAGCTCCTTTTATTCTGTGGTTGTTCCTCATGAAGAAACCTCAAGCTTTTAGCAGAAATTCCTATTATCCTTGAGTGCATGACCATGTTCTTTGTCCTGTTACCCCACTTGATTTTTGTTGGTGCCGTTCTAAAGATCTTTCAGTTCTTTGTAGGATTTTTCTGACCTTTCTCCTTGGATGATGCATGCTTCTTCTGAGTCATCAACAAACTTCACTTCTCTCAGTGACCTGAACACAAATGTAAGTGTGAGATATGTCTGAAATGTGATTCTTGATAAACTAGAGCAGTAATTTCCTGCCAGGTCAGTAATCTCTATCATATAACTGCTGTCCTTTCCCTTTTCGCCTGCTGATTTTCTAAATGTGCATATCTTGCCATCCCCCTAGTTTTCTTTTGTGTGCCCCCCCCTTTTTTTCTTCAGCTCTGTCACACCATAATCAGCGTGCGCTTTACGATCGTGTTTATCAATCACACTGTACTTATTAGAACAGTCAATTGTCATACCAAGAAAAATACTCAGTTTCTGTGCACCTTTCTTTGGTATCTGTTCTAGGCTTGTTGCTCTTGTTACATCTGTCTCAGGAACTTCAGAGACTTTTGCTGGTTTTAATCTTTTTTTTTTTTTTTTGATGGCTAAATGCTGCTTTGATGTGCCAGTTCTTGGAGTGTTGTGGAATGTATTGTCTGATTATGTGACCATACAGTGTCATTCTGATTCCAGTTCAGATAGGATTACCATACAATTTTTATGCATTAACCTGCATTGGCTCAACCTGCCATAATATGTTTCTTTTGCCTGTAACAAAGGAGAAAATAAGCACACAATTGCAGAAATACAACTGTTTGTTTAAATATTGAGGAGGAGTTGGGGAATTTGACAGAAACTGAGTATCAGTGCAGGAAGAAGAGATTGCGGAAAAGCACAAGAGTCCGGAATAAAGTTGAGCTTCCCTCTATATCTTCCACATCTTTGTGTAGGCAGGGATCTTAAGGCCACCCTGAAAGTGACAATGAGCACCTCAGGTTACCTAGAGAAAGAAATCTCAAGTATTTGTATTGAAGACCAATCTTATAAGCAGGTTGACTTGCATGAGTAGAAGTTCTGTGGAAAGGGGAGTTTGTTTGAGACTGCGTGAATTTGGCAGCAGAACCCACAGAGGAGAGGAGCTCAGGTAGGTTCTTACACATGCTTATTTTCACTGTGTACGAAAACACTGTGTTTTCTGCTCCCCAAACAATACCTTTGTGTATAGGCAGGGAAAGAAGAAAGATTCTTTTGAAGTTCTGGTTTGTTTTAACAACTGTCTGTGACTGCCAGTGTAAAAGAAACAAGAGAGAAAATACAATTAACGACTGCAAAAATATTCCCGAGTGTGACAAATACTGATGGCATTTCTAAGTAACACATTCTCGGTGCACAGCAAACAGAAAAAACAACTTAGCAAACCAGATATGTATTCAAGGTATAAATTTCTTCTGTGTGTTTGTCTTTGCAAACAAAGATGTAGTGCTTCGATTTTTCAGCAATTTTAACATGCCATACTTGAATACAGAGAAATAGATGTTTACTGCTGGTGGAGAAGGATGGTCTTGGCTTCATTTGCAGATCCAGCTTTCCACATGCATTGTCCTAGATTGTCCTGTTGTTGTTTTGCAGGGGAAGAAGCACCTTCCAGTGCCTTTCTATGCTCAGCCACTGTGGTTGCCATCAGTGCAGTGGGAAGGTTACTGACAGCAAGCAAGGCACAAGCCTAATGCTTACTGAAATGAGTTTAGTCGTGATAATGCATGATAACCTGGAAGCCAGAACTGAATGTTAGCTGTGAAAAGGTTTCACTTCAGTGGGATATATTTAGGGAAATATTTATACATTTCTCCTGCTTATCTCTCCATGCATTCCGGTCCTTTACCTGTGACAGCGTTCATCTTGCTGTTTTTCAGTGGCCCATCTGAGATTTTCTTGGGTGTCCTCAGTTCTATACTTGATCAAATGGAGAGGAAATAGGCAAAACAATTATGCATCCTCTGATGTTTTGAAGACTGGAGCTGTGATGCTAAGGCAGGGAAGAATACATGTTAGTCCAAAGGTGAAAGGACAGAGTGCAGAAAGCTGTACAGCCGTAGTGCCCAGATCCTGAGGCAGTGAACACTGATGGAACAAGATGCATGGGAACACACACATCTCTTCTCCATTGCTGTGAATTTACCCAGTCGTGTCTTAGCAGTGCTGTATGCTTCTCCCAGTTTAGCTGCTAGCCTTGCACGTTGCTGTATCCCAACCTCTTAATCCCAATGGAAATTAAATGAGGGGTTTTGGTTTTTTTCTCTTAGAATAAGTGCTCTGATCTGTGATGCATACAAGAGCAGTCAGTATGTGTTTTATGCAGCTTTAAAATAATTGTTCTTTATAAGTACTCAGTGAAAGTTTATTTTTCAAAAAACTTTTACTTTTCCTTCAAAATAAACATATGCCACGATCGATCAGCACCTTCACAGAAAGTTTTGCCAAATCACAACAATGTGAATTCAAGGCATTCACAAACTGCACAAAGCCGCGCGCTGTGTTACAGGAGTTGTGCTGAAGGTCTTTTTCAGCCATCTGGTGCCTCCCTGCGGCTCCTGGGCACGACTCTTCAAAATCAGCAGATAGCTTTCCATTCCTTTCATGGGACAGACAATATTCCTCCTCTCCCTTTGTAAAAGTTCAGGAGCAGCTGTAACGATGTAAATAATTGTCTTGCTGAACTCGTCCGGCTCTGAGGTCTCTCCCTTGTGCCTTTCCACTTACACACTGCACACCTGACAATTGCTCTGCACCTGCTCATGGGATATGTACAGCTTTACTTGCTGGTGTCCAGGAGCCTGTTGTATGGTTTCCCGAGCAAGGCAGGGAAAGGATACATCCCAAGATGACAATTACCATGACAGCTAAACCAACAAGAATGTGCTGGTATAGGAAAAATGTTGCTGCATGCAGCTTTTTAGAAAGTCCTCTGTTCTAAAAATTGCAAGCGACATGTAGTTTTCCTGACTGGGTTTGTTGCTGCGCAAGTGAGCAGGATGGTATTTGAGCTTCACAAATACAACAGAGTCGGGTGTCTTGTTTCTAAAATGGGCGCACAATCTCAGTTGATCTCTACAGCATTTGTGTTTCTGATAATGAGTAGAAAACCAAGCCATGTAAAAATGTGAGTTATGGACAGGACAGTAGTATGGAGTTGAAGAATTTAGTGGGAGCTTGATACTGTGTGTGTGTCCCTGTGATCTCTTTAGGGGTGTTGGTATGTAAAGTGTAGAGAAAAGCCCTCGTAGCAGTGTGCTGGTAGGCACGGGGCCCCCTCTGAGATACTGTGCATACCTTCTGTGTAACATGTCTTTTGTCACTCCAGGCACTTGCTGAGAGGATTTGCTGTGCAGACCAAATAACCCTATTTGTATGTATCTTGGCAAAACTTCAGGGATAACTGTTGTACGCCAGCACAAGTGGTACCAATAAAGCTTCCTAGAGTAGCGGTGACTTTAACGTAGATACAGTAAAATCTGGCTGCACACAGAAGTGGAAATAATTTATACTGTTATTGCTGTGTGCTCCCTAAATGTGACCCTAGCGGGATTACTGCAGGAAAACAACAACAACGGCAAAACAACCCCCCAAACGGTTATATCCTTAATCAGTGTGTTTCTGGTACTAAGAGCTGTGTGTAGGTTGGCTCTGAGGACAGCGTGCTGGTACTGTTTAGAAGAAAAAGAAAAAGGATGCAAGTTCACGCACGTTTTTGGGTTTTTGTGCTGCTGGGATTCCTCGTGCTTTCCTTACCTTCCTGGGAGTTGGGTGTTGAGGACTTCCTACAGCCCCTGTGAGAACCCACCAATGTTGTAAGATTATTGTCTGGTAGCAACTGAAGGGCAAGCTTTGGACTCCAGGATGCCCAATGAAAAGGTGATCTTTGGAATCCAGGATGCTTCAGCCAGCTGCTGTTGAAAGCTGGTATTTCGGTGTGTCTGTGGACAATTGGACTTCTGTGCTGTCTGTTACAGCTTTTACTTTATTTGGAGCATTTCTTACGGATAATTAAAGTTTACAGAGAAGGGAGTTGCAGGAGAATATGCTTTTGATTTGCCATTACTGCTGTTATCTAAGATCTCAGATTACTCTATAAACATGAAATGAGTCTCTGAGAACAGAGTAGGTTAGAATTACACTATCATTATAATGAGTAAAATGAGGGCCAGAAAGTTAAGTGATTTGGTAAAATTATTGAATGGTAGAGTTGTGATGCAGCTGTTACACTTAGGTATCAAGAAAGCAATGTAATTTTACCTCGTTATGGAAATGTTAGGTCAAGGAACTGGGTACATGAAGAGCAGAATGTACCTCTTATCTCACACTTTCAAATGACGCAAAGTTTACGGGAGGGTATGGTGTGCTCGTTCTTAAAGCACAGTTCTGCAAACAACCACGGAACTGCCAGGCATAATATAGTTGGAAAGAAATACTATAAAAGGTGAAATAAAGAAAGCTTCTGCAATCTAGCCCCAAGAAACATCTCTCTTTGAAGATAAAGCACATGGATCTAAGTGACGAAAGATCTGATCTACTAGTAACTACTGATGTTGCCAAGGCTTAGCAGTAACTGCACCATGCTGAGTCAACGATTCTTCACTTTGGAGGACCCCGGTTGATTGACAGCAGTATAATGCTATCAGATTTTCACATCTTTTAAATCTGGCGTGCCTTGCTCAGAAGTTCAGCGAGCATTGTTTTCTCTTTGAAATTCTTCAGCTGCATGGCTGTTGTAGTGTTTGAAAAGTTCCCAGGAGGCTGTGGAGTTTGAAATGTTGTTTGTCTGTGCTTGATGTTAATTAAAAATGGTTAATCGCCTGTGTTTCCCCAGTTTTTATTTTTCTGTTAAGATGCACTATACATCTGGTTTGTTGAAAGATAGCTAATGCAGATGCTGTTTACACTTGAAAATAATTTTAAATATTTTTTTAAGCTCTTCAGAAGTTGGTATTGCAGTTATATACCACAATCTATTTTGCAAATAAACAGTATGTGTTAATGAAGCATGTGAATACCCATTTGATTTATTAGGCTAAGTTAAATAATTCAAAGATAGATTTATAGTGCTTCTCATTTTTTATGCATTCTCAGAATTATTTAAAAATTCATTATCAGTAATGTCTAATAGAGAACCTTGTCACATTTCTTATTCCACCCATGTGCCGTTATATGCTCAGCTTTTGCAAGTAATTATTTGGATTGCTGCAGATCTGGGTAAACCCAAGTGCTGAAACCTTTCATACTTCATGAGGAGAGTCAAAGACCACTGCAAAATCCTTAGTGTGTAGTTCTTATGCAGCTTTTGGTAATAGAGCCTTCTTTAACATAGTGATTTGCTAACTGTGTTTTATATGTATTTCAGTCCTATAAGATCATCAATTTTGCTCCAAGTCTACTGCAAATCATAGTATCAGATCAAGTTGAATTTCCAGTGCGTCAAGCAGGTGAGATAAATTCCTTGTTTCATTTTCTTTCAATGGAAAGTCAGTCTGCTAGTTATTTCAACAGAGTATTGAGCTGTTGCAGTGTAAATTCACGTTTGTTCTGAATGTGGAAATGGAAAGGATTTGTCTTTGCCGTTTCTTTCCTACACACTGGTCAGATAAAACCAAGAGTATAGGGTAGAGTCCTGCTTTGGCTTCCCTGTGTTTGCAGTGATCCCTACTGGATTGCCGTGACACTGATAGGAAAAGAGAATCGCTTCTGCTCAAAATGAGTACCCAGGGAGCCTTAGGTATTCTTTCTCCTGGTGGTAAAGAGGAAGTGATACCAAGACAGTGGAAAAAAAGAAAGTGGATTTCATTTGAATGTGTGTTTCTGTATTTGAATCCTTCTTCCTGGAAAAATGAAAGTTTCTGAAAAATGTAAAAACCTCCATAGTTAGCCCTACGTCAAGGGTAGCCACATATACTTAGTAAGTATCTGTGGCATCCACTCACAAAAATAGGTAAGAAGGAAAGTCACGTCACTGATAAATTATAAATTTATGGACCAAGCATGTCTAGAAAGATTGCCCTACTGTGTGTGTGTACGAGTTCAGGGATGGTGACAGCTGTCAACTTTAGGGTATACGTTTGTGTAAGATCAGATTCTGAATTCTCATTATATATTTTAGCTACTTCTGTAGAATATTTTTGACAGATACAGAAAATACTAAGCTTTTTCAAGAAATTGAAGAACACTGTTTCGTTCACAGCTCTGTTTTTATCCTATGGAACACCATTTCCCATAGAAGTACTATTGTCTTTTTTTTACAGATCCTATTAATCCCCTCAGTGCTTTGGGGCATGCTGACATATGCTGTTTGTCATGCTGGCATTTATTTTTTCAAAGATAATCCAGCTTTGAATGGCATTGTTAAACCATTCTGTAGTAAAGTTTGATGCTTAATCTAGACTCCGTAAGGTCATTTTTATAAATTAATTTCTCATTTCAGTATCACACAGGAAAAAAAGCCTAAGTACGTGGGACACAAGTTTTTAAATTTTTGTTTAATCTTTTTTTTCTTTTACAGACTAGTGGTATAAAGTAGAAAAACACATTTAAATTACATTTGTAAGTCAACAGAATTCCCTGGGAATTTTTTAAAAGGCCAAGAATTCATATAATAAGAAGATCTGTGGACAAAGTACATTAAAGTCTTTGACTAGTCTTTCTGGACCTGTTTCTTGTCTGAGTATTCTGGCACACCACAGACAAAGAACTGTTTTGCCTCCTGCTCCTATAAAATACTTTACAAACTACATGTTTTCATACTTTGTAATTTGTCATCACTGAGAAAAGTCATTGTACCCAAGGATATCTTATTTATACTTTAAAACCCTGGCTAGTAATCAACTAAAGTAGTACAGGGATAAGAGTTAATTAAGAACATTCCTTTAATGTCTTACGCTCTCTTTCCTATGTTTCCTAAAGAATGCCTACAGGCATTTTAGTACTGAGGCATAAATGCTGCTTTATTTTCAGTTGAAGATTAACTTTATTTTTCATGGTTTTTCATGTGAGACAGAAGGGAACAATTCTAAGGGATTATGGGAAATCCTAATAGTGAGATAAAGCTTAATGAATTCACAACAAACATTTCTGTGTGAATAGAAGCTAGGCCACGTGCCAGTTTCATACTGGGCATTTCCCCAAGCAGAGCATCCCATCTGCGTGCACAATGATTTGTTTACATGAGCCTTCCAAACTTCACTTACTAAGCTTGAGTAGTTCTTTTAGGGATGAGTAAAAATGCAGATGAGTAGATTTTTGTTTGCTTGTTTGGAGCAGTGGACTATTATGTCCATATGGAAGACTGCTGTAATAAAGAACGTACCCTGATAGAAGCTGATTGAAATACTGTCCTGTTCTGTTTAGAACCAGGCACTTGAGCCTGATCTTGTGTGGAATCATAAAAAAAGTGTTTTTCTGATTCAGCTATGCTTAGTGCCTATAATTGTTAAGAACTCATGCAGGGCTTTTCAGTCATCTTTTCAACTCTTTGTTCTACTTTCAACTGCTGTACATGTTGAGCACAGAGTAACGTGGAGATGTGTTAGAATTAATTATTATTTCGCCCGTGTTTATACTTAGCTGCCATTTACCTGAAGAACATGGTGACACAGTACTGGCCAGACCGTGAACCCCCACCTGGAGAAGCAGTATTTCCATTCAACATTCATGAAAATGATCGTCAGCAGATTCGTGATAACATTGTAGAAGGAATAATTCGTTCTCCTGACTTAGTGAGGTACCTTACACTGTGTAGAGATATTTCCGTAGCTCAGATCTTCAGACCTACCAGTCCAGGTGTAGTTAATGTAAGAATCGAAATTTCTTGGGAGATGAAGCAAGAACTTGTTTTGAAAATGTTAAAGTAATAATAATAATTAGTTTTAACATATTTATGTGCACTAGTTTTTCAGAAATGTAGCAATATCTAAGAGCCCTGTGATGTGATTTATCCTCTTATGGTGATGTTTAAAGTGTCTTACGACACTAGCTCTAGTGGCAGCCTGCCTGTTTGGCTGATTCAGGGTAGATATGATCGAGGACTATCAGCAATACAGAATTAATCATTCAGAGAAATACTGCCCCAGATCTGTTTTCTTTCTTCTGGCAGCTCTTTTCTCAATAACTTTTGGAATTATTATATGTAATCCCAGTAATAAAATGCGTATTAGCATTCTTGGTTTTAAGATGTTAAAAGAATGAAGACATTTTGTTCTGTTTTTGCTGAAAGAATAGATGAGGTTCACAGACATACTGCAATCTATGATTGTTCACCACTGTAATCGAAATGAGGCTGATGGGATGGAATTAGGCTGTAGTGTATAGATGCCAGTCTTTGAAAACCGGAAGTAAACCTTCCTCTTCTTTCCTCCTCCTCTCCACCAGCTAGGATACCAAAGATGTCTTTTATTGTCGGTAGTCATATCTGGAAGAGGAGTGATTGACCACAGATTGAAATTGTGATTGGAGAAAACACTTTAAAAAAATACTGAAGCACCAGAATGCATTTGGTTGCTGTAGCATTGCTGTCACAGGAGGTCTTTCTGAATAGCTTAGACAAACACCTGCCAGGAATGCTTAGGGTATAAATGGTGCTGTACTGAGACAAGAAAATAAACTGAAGCATTATTTCCAGTTCAGCCTTTTTAACATGCTCTGATGCAGATGATTAGTATCTCCGTTGAAAGATCTAGGTGCTCCTTGCCAAGGTTGTGCTATAAGGTGAGGAAGCTTGTGTTGTTTCTGTGATGATGTAATAAAGGCAGATAGTTTCCCCTGCTATCATATCGTAAATACCAAGGCTAAGTTTGCACAAAAGAACACAAAATAATGGAAGTTTGAAGAGTTTTTTGCAAACTAGTTCAGGCATCGTTTCAAAATGTCCTGACATTGCAATGACAATTGGCATCTAAAAGGATTGTTGAAAATGCTGGGACAATCACCTGGAATAAAGTACAGGGCTTCTAACTACTGGCAAAACTTGTAGATTTGTCAGAGGTTAAAAAAGTCAAAGAAACTGTACTGAACTAGGCCAATGTTGTAACACTGATATTTTTCGCCGTTTGCTTGTGAGAGTAAAGGGGGAGAAGGAACCAAATTGACGGTAAGCAAAAACTGCAAAGGCTTAAGAGGGAAGGTAAGTTTGTACAAAGCTAAAAGGATCAGGAGGTGGAGGGCCCCTTATTGAACTACTTTCTAATACGGGATCCTTATGTAACGGACTGCAAGAGGATACCCAAGTAAAACTAAATATAGAAGAACCAATATTCTTTGCAGGCTTCTTCTTCTATTATTCCTTAGTGAAGTCAAGAGCTTCTAGTAAGGTGCTGCTCAGCTTTTTCAGTCACACCTCCCTTTGGTCAGTTAACAATCCTGTCTTGCCTCACCATTATGAGTGGTGTCTAAAACTGTGTGGAGGGAGAGAAATGGTAAGGTGGTTTTACCTATTTGGCCGCCCTGTTGAGAAAGTGCTATTCTAGAAGATCCCAGGCAAATTGTAATTTCATGAGGAACCTCTGGTTTGGATCATAACACAGGCCAGTGTTGTTTAATAAAAATGTACAAATTTGTGTTTTGTGGTTGTTTTCAGCCTCATAAGAGTGTACAAGTATAAACATTAATTTTCAAAGTACAAAGCTAGCTGGTTTCGAGAGCAATTAATTGTTTCTAAATATTGCCTGATGGGCATGGAGAGGGAGGAGGAAGGAAGAAAAGTACCTAAAATGTTCTGAAATTAGTTTCTTCCTTGAAGTTAAATCCCCTGGGATTTTTTTTCTTGATTTTCCTCTGGCACTTCCCAAAATTCTTTCAGTCATGTCAAAATACGTATGACACTTACGATGTAGTATGTATATTGTGGCCAATAAACCAAGATTTGGGATCTGTCCTTTAATATTACACACTATGCCATGATCTTACTTATAATGTATTTCCTTTTCTGTCCTGCTGTAGAGCCCAGCTGACAATGTGCCTCCGTGCTATCATTAAACATGACTTTCCTGGCCATTGGACAGCTGTGGTAGACAAGATAGGTTACTACTTGCAGTCCCAGAACAGTGGGAGTTGGCTCGGGAGCCTTCTGTGCCTGTATCAGCTGGTGAAGACTTATGAGTAAGTAGATGTCTATCAGTAAATGAGGAATTAGTACTTCTAGTCTCAGCTGATTATTGAGAATGACATTCTTAAGAGCACTGACAGTTCTACAGGTAATTCAGATAGAAAATGGGAATTAATTACTGTCATACACTTCCTTTCCTGCAAATACATGAAAACTATGCATCGTCAGTGAATTGAAAGCAGAGATGCCAGTAATAATCTATATGAATTTACTGACATTTCTTCTTGAGGCTTTGTACTTTTGATCTGACCTAACTCAGCTGTGAAAAATTTCTTAAATGTTTGTAACTTTTTGAAGTTTTCTCAAATGCTGGATATATGAATGCAATTTATTTTCTACTTTTATGTCGTGAATACAGTACTGCATTGTCATATAATTCTGCTGAATATTGCTACTTGTACCATCCCCCTAATAGTCTAAATCCACAAAGCATGAATTAGGAGAAGTGTAGTGAGCTCTCTCACTCATAAAAAAAAAACCTATCTGTTGTTAGAAACATATGTATAAACCACACAAAAGAAATGTAAACAGAAAGAGAATCTTTTCCAAAGGAAGGAATTGTCTCTCCCTTTCAATGACTGTTCAATCCTATTTGTTCAGCACCTGACTTTGGTTTGGCATTGATACGAATGTCAGAAAAATTCAAGTCTCTGCTCCTGTGAGCTGACAATTCAGTAGTAAAAAGCGTTAGTTTCTCCTCCCAGTAGCTGCATTTGTGTACAGTAACATATGTTGTTTTTCATTTATCTGTTTAGAGGTTAGTGAATTTGCACAAATTGTTGAGATGGGGACTAGAAGAGGGGAGAGTGAGTGAGTGAGTGCTGGATATTTTTTTTTTTAAGGCCCAGAAGTTAAATTGCTGGTGGGGAATAGGCATTAAAATCTCCAGTGTGTGGATCCTGGACCAACGTTTTTGTTTCCTTTGCAGATACAAAAAAGCAGAGGAGCGAGATCCTCTCATAGCAGCAATGCAAATATTTTTGCCTCGGATTCAGCAGCAGATGATCCAGCTTCTGCCTGATAACTCCCATTACTCTGTACTGCTTCAGAAACAAATCTTAAAAATCTTCTATGCTCTTGTTCAGGTTGGCATCTGTGTAGAGGAAAACAAAACCTTTTACTTTGCTGGGCACAACAACCCCCTTCAGTACATTTATGGGTGTGATTGAATAAGAATACCAATTTGGATGGGAAAAGTCACGTGCAAGAAACAGCTTTAGAAAAATATGGTCTTTATAGATGTTTTTACTGAAAAACTGGTCACATGATCCCCCAGATTAATTTTTTAATGAACCTAGGTATTTCTGCACATCGTATCTGTAAGCTTACTGGAGAAATGTTCTTATTTTTATGAAGTCACATATAACCTGATACAAACTGCATGGGTATCTAGGCTCTGCTGGTTGGCCTCTGAAATTGTCGGTAGGGGATTTTGTAGCGTAATTGACAATTAGTGCACTTCATTAGGTGGCATTTCTCATTATCTTTGGAAGACCTGGCAGAAATTATTTATTGAGGCACATGCATTTTGCAGAGATGAGTTTGGCTTTTACAGGGGTAAGTTTGTTGAGCAGTACTTTTAGAGAATGAGAAACAAAACAAGATCCTGTGTAAGAGGCAGCCTGAAAATTCTTACTGGGTCTTAAAAAGCGAAAACAGTTTCTTATTGGATAGGGGGAGGATTAAAAAGATTCCAAGATCCTATTTTACTTTTCAGTAGCTTGCCTGAATATTGTCACTTTGCTTTGAATTTTTTAGAGAAGTAAGATTTACTAGAGAGCAGCTAGGTAGTAATTAGGAGAACATTTCACTGACTAAAATGTGATTGGTTTACCCAAACTCTGTACAGTAGGAACTGCTGTGGTCCCTAAAAGTTAGCTGGGCTACTGTGAAGAAGAGGAAGAAACAAAGAGGGCTAGCAAGTTCTCAGACCAAGAAACTTTTCTCAAATATTGCCTGCTTGGAAATTCCTCTGTAAATTGTACCAGGAAGGATACAATTAGAGCATTATTGATATCTAACCTAATTGGTTTTCATTTTAAATAAAATCTCATCTTCCTCAGAATGTAACTTCTGTAGAAACATCTTCTACCTTTTTCAGAGAAAATCAGTATTTCATGACTATGGGGTTTTTTTGC
Organism: Buceros rhinoceros silvestris; assembly: GCF_000710305.1. NCBI lineage: Eukaryota > Metazoa > Chordata > Aves > Bucerotiformes > Bucerotidae > Buceros > Buceros rhinoceros. Next base: position 14,793 of record NW_010394549.1, read on the forward strand.
GTTTCAGTATGCATTGCCGCTCCAGTTGGTGAATAACCAGACCATGACTCAGTGGATGGAGATCTTCCGTACCATCATTGATAGAAACGTACCTCCGGTAAGTTTTAGCTTTGTAAAGACCTCTGATACTTGTGTGTTGGCATTGGAGGAACAGTCAGTCTGAAGATATTCTAAGTGTTCTTTCTATTTCTATTTCTATGACATCTTTTCTATTAAGATGTCATCTGTTTAAGATTCTTATCCTTGGAATAAGTGCTGTTTCTGACAGAAATGCAGGAAGATCATGTAAGCTGTCTGAAGTTCATTGTCTGAGGTAGTGACGTGATGTAAACTCCAATCTGGCATATTTTGGAAGTTTCCAAATATTTTAGCCAGTTTCTCTCAAACAGGAGTCAAAAGCTCATCACAAACTCATCAGTTTTCTCTGTGCCTCATTTTCTTTCATCCATCCTTCATATTTCTTGAGGAGCAAAACAAAAATAGTAATTAAATTCTGTTTGTGTGTGTACAACATTAACTGGCATTTACTAAGTTTTTTAGACAGTTATTACACAACCTTGACATTCTTTTAATAGCTTTTGCATTAGTATATTGTTAGGGCGTATATATTTGGAGGAGTTAGTATCATGCTTAATTTTTAAGCCAGAGTGCATGCCACTGTGTAGTATTCAAGAGTGTGTAAGAGTTTTCAGTTTTTAAAGATGCATAATTTTCAAAATTAAAGTACAGGCATTGTACAATATACAGTTATATTGACAATTAAGATACTTGAAAGTTGCTGAATGTTATATAACTGTTAATAGAACCAAAGGGTTAGTCAGTGCTGTGCATTCATATTAGTTTACTCAGCAAGGAGTGTTTAAAGCATCATTTCTCTCAATACACACAGCTAATTTAAAACAAATGTATTTATTTGTAGGAGACTTTGCAAATTGATGAAGATGATAGACCGGAGCTGGTGTGGTGGAAATGCAAGAAATGGGCACTACATATTGTAGCTCGTCTTTTTGAACGGTAACAAACTAACGAAATGATTAATACCTAAATTTGGGTTACAGATCTGTAACATTACTTGAAGTGCAATTAGACAAGACAGTTATACTTGATTTTAATGGCTCACAGTTACTGAAGAGGTGTTCCTGCTGCTGTCCTCTGCCTTGTGCTGGTACAGCCACTGGTCTGAGCTCTCAATGAAATGGTTTGGCCAAGATGGCAAGAAACTAGCCCCACAGGAGAAGTTTTTGTGGTTTTTGGTTTTGTTTTGTGTTTGGTTTTGTTTTACTACATCCAGGTATAAGTGCTTACATTTGCAAATATAAAGGTAGGGAAATATTTGAAAAGAAATCCATAAACGTGGAAGTTACAGAACAGTGACAAAAAGACGGCTATATTTACTTGACTATAGTATTGTACCTTATGGTAATCTAAGAAAAGAAAAGGGAAGTGGGGCATTATATAGGAAATAATGGCTTGGAAGGAAGTTGTGGGAAAGGATTTCTTTGGGGATGGAAGACTACTCAGGGTCCTTTATGTTTCCTGGCACGGTGACTTCTCGCAGTGCAAATTACTGTGTCCTCATTTTTTTAAAGGTATGGAAGTCCTGGAAATGTAACTAAAGAATACTTTGAATTCTCAGACTTTTTTTTAAAAACCTACGCTGTGGGCATACAACAGGTAGGTACACTTCATTTGTTTCTGAATTAGATCACTTTGACTGAACAAACATATTGCTTTTCAACAGTGTACTCCTATCAAAGTTCATTCATTAAACAAAAATTAACAGACAGGCAGGTTTTCCTTTTAGTGATTGAGAAGTTTTTCAGAATTCAGTGCCATACAACTGAGGTGTAATAATACAATTTTTCAGCAATTCAAAAAACACTGTAGGAAAATTCTCAGAAAAGGTGAGTGCTGATAAATGGTATTATCATAATGGGTAAACATTCCAAATACAGCTGAGAGAAAAAAATGATGCTGAGGCCTCATGTCATAGAAGGGTATATTTTCAGGTCAGTCTTTAGTGAGTGCTCGTGCTGCAAACGACTTAGGCACAGTAATCCAATGATACTGTTTTATTTCAGGAAGATACGAGCAGATTAGGTGGTGTCTGGAAAACAGCAATACAAGTTATTTTATACACGGAAAGCATATTTTATGACAATATAGCACAAATTCACAGTTTGCAAGGAAATTATTTTTGATGGGAAATGCTAATTATTTGTGATTAGCATGGTGTTGTGGACACAGCTAAGTTTTGATAAAGTCTCACAGAAGAGAGACAATTCCTGTCAGAATTTTCTGTGATTTTCTGCCAGGTCAGCTGTAGGCAACGTGGGCTTCCAGGCTTCCAGCATCTCTCCGGTTTGGTGGAATGGCAATAGAATTGGGTACCTGAAAGGCCTGAGAGTGCTGGGTCCCACGCTTGGATGTTTTTGGCAGAGCTCCTCCTGTTTTTCATTCAGCCTGCCGTGTACTAGATGACTAGGAGCTGTAGTTCCCAGGCTTTTGACTCTGCTGAAGTGCTTGGGTGTCCAGGCTTTTGGGTTACATATTCCAAACAGGCTCTTAAGAAGACACGAGAATGCAGTACACTCTCCTGCTCATGATTCTGGACTCTTGATTCCCTTTGGCCCGTAAACCTTGAAAAACACCTAGGAATGCTGTTTTCAAGTGACAAGTGTTCGGATAATGTGTATTTCCAGAATATGTGGCTCCTCAGCATGCTGCCAGGTGAAACATCCCTGACATGGCATCTGCAGGCTTCTTACAGTTTAAATTTCCAGTGTCTGATGCAAGGCACCAGGCTGTTGTCACTTCAAGTCAAATATAAACTACATTTCAAAATACCAGGATTGTCTGCAAAACAAAATTGCTTTCTTCCATCCAGTTTGACAACAGAATGGTTTATCCATTAGCATAATAATTCTGTGTAAATATGTAACTTTTTTGCTTAGGAGAGGAATGGTTGCGGTAAGGCTGTAAGCATTATAAGAAAAGGAAACAGTCTGTTCTAAACTCCTTGCAATGTTTACCTCCTGAGTGGAAAAACAGACTCCCATGGGCTTTTGTCCTTTGAAATACTTTGCCTGTTAAGAGATTAGGCTATGTAGCAGAGGGAGCAATTTAGCTTTCAAGGTAAATGGACTATGAACTGGACAATCTGCACATTTCTTCTATTCCTGGCTCTTGAATGCTGATTGGTCACGTTTCCTGCCAGAGTTAGTAAGAATTCTATTGTGGCTATTACATTACTAAGACTTCATTAGCTACTGATCAGTCATTAAGTGCTGATGTCATGCTAGAGTCTCTATGAGATATAGTCACTTCTTGCCCAAGGAGCATATCGTATAAAAGACTTAAGATCAGACTTAGTACTCTTAATGAAGGAGTTATGTTCAAAATAAGATTTATTATAATGTTATGAAGAATTATGAAGCAGAATTGTCCTTCTGAAAATATGACTCGATATTTTTTTATGCATTACCCTTGATTTTTATTGTTAGTCATGTCCATGCCAATTCTTTCTGCTTATTAGCACTTCATCTGCCATAAGTTCATCTGCCATAAGTGCACATTAGTGGCTTTGTACTGTAGGTTTTTCGTAGTAGAGCAAACATTTATATTAAGGAAGCTTTGCGTGACAGAGATTGTGGTAACATCTTAGGTGATACTGTCTGATATATACAACAGGTAATTGAAGTTAAGGGTTTTGCATATCTTCTGATTCACAAATTCAGGTGCTAACCTTTTTTTCTTTTCTAGTTCAGTATTTCTGTTCTTAGCAATGTTCTTCCCAAGTAATTTGTCTTCTTTAGGAGCCTGCCCTTAATTAATGAACACAAGCACTAGTAACAGCTTTAGAAGCCAAGCAGTCTGAAAATCTCACTGTGCCTTTTCCTTATCTATTCCAAATTTTGCTGAGGCCTGTGTAAACTGTGAGCCTGTGAACACTGAAGAATATCTTTGGTTTACAATCACAAGTGATCACATGGTGGGACTAGTAGTAAAGGTAGGCGTGTACATAAATGCTTGCAGGATTAGATCCTTAATATTTAAATGATTTCTGATTTTTGGATCCTAGAACCTCTGCTGTAAAACTAATTAATCTGTCTACATACATTCATTGAAGAGCGCACTGCACATCTGTGCATGAGAGAGAATTTTCAGTCTTCATTTAAAAATATCGATTTGTCATTTCTTTAGGTTCTCTTAAGAATCTTAGACCAATACAGGCAAAAAGATTATGTTGCACCACGTGTTCTTCAGCAAACATTAAATTATCTGAACCAAGGGGTTATTCACTCTGTAACATGGAAACAAATGAAGCCACACATACAGGTCAGTGCATAAAACCCGGTTATAAACACTGCATGTCATCAGAGTCATTACACGAAACAAACAAACAAAAAAACCTATCAGTTTTAAGGAAGATTTCATGAATCTTTAATGCGGCAATCAATCTGGACAAACAGTAGCATTTCTGCATGAATGTGGTTGTTTTTTCAGTATTATATGACTACCTTCTATTGCAGATTTTGTTAACTCAATTAAAGATTCTGTTCCATAGGTTCTTCATTTTTATTTTTGAAGTCTGCCAGACAGTCATAATGTTCTGGCTTTTATTAGTCACTAGTTTTGAGAATTGTCCATAAATTTTGAAATTCATGTGATTGTAGTGCAGAGATAGTGGACAAAGAGAATGTGAACTGTGAGGAACTGAACTAGTTTTAAGGACATGTTTTATAAGTGAACTAAGAACAAGTGAAAAATTATTTCCATCCTTTTATTTTTTCATATTGTAAGCTCCCCTGTTGTAGTTAGGTAATCCCATGACTGGTAAGAGGAAGGACTCTGAAATCCCTTCTCAAGTTAAGTGTCACATTGGTGAGATTCTTCTGCAGCTTGCAATGTTCTGCTGTTTATACACTATGTCCTGAAGTATACTTTGTGCTTGATACTCTCTATCTATTATTATTCTAAAGATAGATTATATAATTACTGCTGTCTGGAACTGTTGCAAAAAGAACATAACTATATTTTAAGTTTATTTATATTAGTGAAAATAAAAGAGAACTGGTTTAAAGAGTTTCACTCCTCTGAAAAGTAGGTCTAGTGCATAGTGGAGGGAAGCTGTACTGGAATTTGATTTTGTATGTATTTATGTGTATTTGAATTCTCTAATACTAGACTATAACAGAAGAAGTGATATTCTCTCTAATGTGCTACAAAGATGAGGATGAAGAGCTCTGGCAAGAGGATCCGTATGAGTATATCCGCATGAAATTTGGTAAATGTTTGTATTTAGCATTTATTTTTTCCTTTCATCATAACTGTACACTGTAGTCCCAATTAGCAACATGGCCACCGTAATGTCTCTGTCTTCACCAGTGTACTGAACAACAGGAAGAAGAAAATGTGTTTCTTAAATCTCACCGATCTATAGTTAAGAAGGCAGATCAAGGGACTTTTGGCTGTTTGGCCAGTAGCTTTAAACTAAATGATTCTCTTAACATTTTTTTCTACTTCATACATGCTCAGCACAGCCCAAGTAGACTGGCTTTGCTCACTTTTTAATGCCAGTTTCAGAATCCTGAATTGCAGGTGTGCCAGCTGTCTGCAAGTTCTTGCAGCTCTCACTTTGACCAGAAGAGGCCTGACTTGCTCTTTCTCTATTGAAAATTGGTAATGTCTTCAGCATTTTTTTTGTCAATTATCATTACTAAATTGTAAGGTAAGTAGATATATGTATTCTTTCAAGAGATGCAGTGCTAAATATTGGGAATATCACATAGGACCATATTATGAGTAACTATTTTTGTTAGAAGAGTCATGTCATTGAAAAAGAGAAGGGCACTTAAAAAATGTAGCAATTTAAGCTGGAAAATTCCTGTAAGCCAGACACCACAGAGATATGTAGCATTTGAGAATTTGGGATTAGCATATGTGAAAACAGAACTTAAATGTTCATAGAATAATTAAAATGTAAAATGTTGTTATACAAAAGATTATTCACAGTGCAGTGTTGATCGCTGGGGTACAAATGTTGCTGATTTTTGGTATATGAATTCAGTTCTTTCTGTGTAAGTAGTGATCCTATATATGTAGCTGAGACAGTTCAATACAGATTTAAATTATATTGTAAAAAGTAAAAAAAAAAAAAACCAAACCTAAACCATGGAAGTACATTAAACTGAAGTTTAGTGAGGCCCATTTGGGTTTGAAACAAGAATTCTAGTGGTCTGGTAGTATTTCTTAATTAATATGCATAATCTTCAAGTTCTCAGGGAAAGTTAGTATGTCATTTTAACCACATGTTAAGACTACCTTTTGAGATCTTTTTATTTAATTCAATTTGTGTAGGGATGTTTGGATTCAAACATGTTTGGCAGCACAGTTTGGGGTTTTTTCCCAAGAAATAAATTATAATTTAAATATGATTAAAGGAGGTTTACTTGTAATGAATGAAGCTAAAAAGCTTCAACTTTCAGCAGATTTAAAACTACCCCAGATCCAAGTAGTTTTTACATACAGAAAGTTTCCCATGAGGTTTTAATAAAATCAGCTCCAAAATATGTACATATGGTATACAGATGGTACTGGAATGTATTGTTGTTCTTCCTATAGTGGTTTTAATTAAAAAAAACAAAACAAAACAACCCAGGATTTTTCATCCCTTATGAATGCTCTCAAGAGAATTCATTAATAAATAATGCATTCCTAATAAAGAGAATGATGAGTGGTCAGCAGATTTTGAAGGCAAGAAATAAATGCTTTCATGAGTCTGACTCTTTAACCAAGAAGTGAAGACAGCTGTGTCAATAGATTTGAAGTTACATATTCATCCTGATTTTGTAATATCCCACAAACAAGATGGTTTATAGAAGTTTTATTATTACATTATTCCAAAAGGAAGTTTTGATGGTTTGTTTGTTTTTTATTTCTTAGATGTATTTGAAGATTATGCATCCACTACAACAGCAGCACAGAATCTCCTTTATACTGCTGCGAAGAAGAGAAAAGAGGTATGGAACTAGTGTTTTTTTAATTACTTGAAGTTTCCTTAATAATGTCATCTTCCCTTACATATGAGGATGCTACAGGAAGCTAGTCCTGTAATACATAGTCCTGCTAATACATAGGCAAATGCTTTCCTGGCTGAGTGCTATCAATTTTGGGAGAATTAAAATATGTGTGTATAAGTAAGTAAGTAGATAAGTGTATTCCTCTTGCAGCTTTAAAATTAACCTGCTGGATATGAACTGAGTTGGAATAGATGTACTGGTACTTTCCCAAGTTTGCAAACAGCCTTTGTAATGGCTGTTTCATTTTCCCAAACTGTAGCAGCGGGAAAAGTGAACCTGTTCTGTACTAATTTTCACTCATGATGTTGACAGCAGTGAAATTAGCAAGAGTGAAACCTGTTTCATACAGCTACTCTTTAAATGAGGATATAAATTTTCTGTAGATCTTCCTATACTTACCATGGTCTGTGAAAAGTATCAGGCCAGGCCCTGGAAAGCGTATGTCCATTTGCTAAAGCTGCAAACTTTTTCTGGGTACCACTTTTAACATCCAGTAAACAAGGAGCTCCATTACTAGGTGGATTTTCAGAAAAGAGCATAGTCTTTACATCAGGTGGGATAACGTATGACCTTTCTAGTTCTTTATTGTCAAAACAGTCCTTGGCCACTGACCTGCTCATTTTCATAATTTGTACTGAGACCGTCAAAATGTCATAATATGAAAAGCACGTAATGGGTGTGGAAATGACATTAAACGATGGATTTTGACAAGAAACCTTTCTAAGTGTAGTCATCTTTAGAAATTACTGCCAAAATCAATAGATGAAAGTAAGTTTATGAGGTTTTAGTCCAAGCTATTATTTAATATGTATATATTCATACATATATGTACGCACACATATGTATTTGTATACATGTGATACAAGGCAGGAGAGAAGTTAAGGGAAAAAAATCAGAGAGGTACTGTTTGAACCTCTTGACTTTTCATCACCTTTTTTGATTTGCCTCAAGACAACAACAAAAATACCTTATTTACTATTACTAATGTGAAATTTCAAGGAGATTGTTTTTGACATGTATGGCTGAAAAGTTGAAAAAAGAACCTTCTAAATTTTAACTATGGAAAGATGCTACACACAGCACCTAAGAATTTTTTGACTTAAGCAGAGCTATTAAAATAATTTGACAAAAGGAGATTGTGTGTTTTCTGTCTTGCATAGGTATTACCAAAAATGATGGCATATTGCTACCAGATTCTGACAGAGCCAAACATTGATCCAAGGAAAAAAGATGGAGCTTTGCATGTTATAGGATCCCTAGCAGATATTTTACTGAAGGTAAGTAAGTGGGTAAAGAAGTGGAAGGTTTGTAATTCTTATTATGAACTGGCATTTCCAATTAAAAAAGTCTTTGCTTATAAAGTATGGCTAGCCTAAAGCCTGTAGAGAGATTGCACTGTGCGAGAAGAATCTGAGGGTTTCTTTCTTAAAAAGTATTAACATTCTTTCCTTGTTTTTATTTTCCCATTTTAAACATAGATTTTTCTTCTCAAGTCTCTCCAAAGCTCTGTTTGTTTGCTGCAGGGCAGTCCCTTGGTCCTCTCCGGCTTTACTAGTAAAGTGGAAGGGTGTTAAAAAAGCAAACATGCATCCCATCAATAACATTGTCAATGATTCTTTAGCAACCCCCCAACAGCCTGCAGTGTTTTGGGCTCCAGAAAAATGTTTACTTAACATGTTGTAGGAATGTTTTGTCTAGCTTGCCAGCTTTCTTACCCTGCAATGTGTGGCTTTAAGACTTATTTCATCAGCCAGTTGGGAGTTTTAAAATAACTGGAAAGAGCACAGAGTTCCTGTCCTTCCTCCATTTTTTATAGACAGTATCCTCAGAATTTTGAGTTTTTTTCCTGGAATTTGAATACAAATTTAATCCACATTGTTGCTCTCTAATGTAATATTGATGACAGTTTCCCTTACACTTTTTTTAGACAGTGAAGTCCAAAGTATGCCCTCTTGTCAAAAGTAGCAGCCAAAAAGTTATCACTTTTAGCATGAGAATAGTGTCCTTGTGCTGGAGGCTTCCTTTTAGAAGTAGTTTATTTTATTTTATGTGAGTCGTCTCTCTGTGCAGGATGTGTCTTCATGTTACAACCAACATATCCAGTCCATGATCTGATCTGAAATCCTGAAACATCAGTAACCTTTGCAGAATTTTTGTAGATTACATTGGATTGTAAATGCCCTCCCTTGTGCTGGAGTATAACTGTGAAAGAGGGAGACATTGTTCATGTTGTGAGGAGCCTTTCATATTGACTGGATGTTTCTAAACCCATTTATCTCCGTCCTGAGGAAAAAAAAGATTTATTCCAGTATACTGCTTCAATTTGACATTTCCAGTCTTGAAACATGAGGTTATAATATACTTTATAAAAGAGTAATAATCCCCAAACACTGCGGACTCCTCTCAGCCCTGAATTTCTTTTGTTTGGGATTTGACAGATTGAAAAATTCCATGAACTGTTTCTGCATATGGTACTCTGGTTTGTAAGTGCATTCTGGCTGGTGAGCTGACCAAAATACTAATTTTAAGGAGCTTGTAGACACAATGACCCTGCCTTAGCTACCTGGCTCTCCACAGCGGCTCCAGTCTAATGCATGCAAACCTCTGACCTGTGTGCACAAGGGGAAATTCTTTTCCCTTCTCTGCTCTGTTCTTCATCTGCCTCTCTGAAGGCTGGGAAACCTGTGAGAAAAAATTATATTTGCATTTGTGAAGTAGAAGTGAGATCACCTAAGATATATTTTTGTACTGAATGTCCCCTTTCACCTTCTTTCTATCTTAGCCACTGAATCATTCCTTTAGATGCTAACGCAGTCTCCAGCATACGTATTTTCTAGTATCCTGGGGCTGTAGGTGCTAGGAAAGTCCCAAGTCTATGTGCTGGTTGTCTTGGCTTCCTGTGAATATCTTAAGAATTGCCAAGGTAGGAATAATGAAGGATAATTTTCATTGAATATTCTTTTTCAGCCAAGGAGATTTCTATCATGAAGGAGTTATCTTAGTCCATTAATAAACACCAAAAAAAGATGTGAGTTATCATTGTAGTGTGTAAAATAATTAGTTTTGATGCTTATAGTAACAATCTTCCTTTGTAGGAAGAATGGAGGTACTAGTTATTGATCCTAATTAATTATTGAGAAATATCAGCTGGAATCAATTGCCTTAGTGAAAAATCCAGTTTACAGTATTGTAGTTAGTAATGTAGAGTTGAATATTACACTTATCTGGCTTTGAACTTGTGATGCTTATGAGGTTTGTTCAGTTCAATGTACGAGACCCAGATCTCTTTGTGAGAGAATACCTCACAAATCATTGTATTTCCCATGGTTGACAGTTGAAATGGATTACTGGCTAGAACAAAAGTCTCCAAAACAGTTTTTTTTTTTACACCAACAGAAGAGTGTCTTCAAGGATCAGATGGAGCTGATGTTACAGAATCATGTATTTCCATTGTTCATGTCTAACCTGGGGTACCTCAGAGCTAGAGTAAGTTAACCAGTTACATCAATTTCAGTATTTGCCATGATTCTTTCCTTTGCAGTTTGACTTCATTTTGAATGTTAATGAAAGAAATAAAGCACATACACAGCAAAGTTTAAAATACTGATCTTATAGAGTAATTTTTCAGCATTTTGATTTCAAAAATGATTTATCAGTTAAATGAATTGATGGAAAGTCTATGATGTATTATTGTTTACCTCTTGGATCAGACTGGAGAATTTGAGCAGTGGTTGTGACCCCTTTGTGACCATTTTTTGTTAGCAGATCTCAATAACTAGAGTGGTTGGATGGCTGTGAAGAATAGGTAGGATTTCCACAGAGTAGATGATGTAAGTTTGAGTGCAGCTTGAAGAAAATCCCCAAGTACCCATATCAGTTATCAACAGTTATTTTCTTGAATTTCCGTTCTGATTTTTTTCCTCCAGAAGGACCAGAACTATGAATGCCAATTATGTGCATGCTGAATTTATTGGAATTTGGGAAAGAATAATCAAGAACTACTTGAGTGCCAAAACTTGTGTTGCGTTTACTGTATGAATATGTTGTAACTAAGGGAAAAAAAACAGTACATGCAAAGAGAGGGAGAGTTAGTATTGTTTTTGAATCAGTTACAAAATGCTAAAAAGTGCAATAATCCCTAACCTAGTTTTCTTTTTGCCATGCAGTCCTGTTGGGTACTTCATTCATTCAGTGCTTTGAAATTTCATAATGAGCTAAACTTGAGGAATGCAGTCGAGTTGGCAAAGAAGAGCCTGATTGATGATAAGGAAATGCCTGTCAAAGTAGAAGCAGCCATAGCTCTTCAGACATTAATAAGCAACCAAGAGCAAGGTATGCTACAGTGATTTGTCAGTTGTATACAATGATTTTTTTTTTCTTCTTTTGTAGAGATGAGGAGGTTGGTGCAGATTTATTCTGACTTTTCTACCATTTAAAGAGATAGATTTCAGAATATTTCATCATGTTTAGACAGCTTCATTTGCTCATTAGTTACTGTATACATCCCAGAATTTTGACTTCAAGCTTTTATCACAAGACCCTGTGAAAAAAAGAAGATAGAATCAGCATATCTCTTTTAACAAAGTAAATAGCACCTGTATTTGTTTTTCTTTAGTGAAGTGAAATAGTGTCTACGCTTAAGAGCGAATCCTGCCTATGTATGAGGGCATGTATTCCCCCAAAATGGTGGATTTTTGTTGTAGATGTTGTTTCAGTATTGGAAGTGGTAAATGTGCAATTTATTTACTTTATTAGTCTACTCGTTATGGGCTGTAAATGTGTCTTTAGGATTTTTGGTTTTGGTTTTGGGTTTTTTTTTTCATAGTGAATTAGACTTTAAAAAATCACGTTGTTCAAGAGCAGTCAGTTACCTAGTAGTTATGAGATACTGTATACTTGTGTTTATGGACAGTTGATTTCACCTAGTTTCAATTGTTTTTTTTAGCCAAGGAATATGTGAAGCCTTACGTAAGGCCAGTTATGCAAGAGCTCTTGCACATTGTTAGAGAGACGGAAAATGATGATCTTACTAATGTAATCCAGAAGATGATCTGTGAGTACAGTCAGGAAGTAGCTACTATCGCCATTGACATGACTCAACACCTGGTAAGATACAACAGTAAAATAACAGTTCAGTCAGAAGTTCATGCCTGGTTGGGTAAACATTTAATGAACTTCATTTGAAGTGGGCACTGTTTAAAGTAATCTTTATAAAGTCCACTTACAGTATTCACAATATTTTTTTTTGTAGGAAGCACGTATAAAACCTGTATGTTTTTCAAAGATACTGAATTTTGTTACTGATTCAATCAGCCAAGCTTTAACTATTTATCATTACAAATGACTTAACATAGCCAGACTTCTCAAAAAAAGAGGAGTTTTTAATTTTCTGTATTCCCCTTTCAAAAGTAAGGAGCATATTTTTTAATGCTGACAGCTCTTACAGGCATTGCTGCTGCTGCATTAGCTGTCTTGATTTTGTGTGACAAATTAGAAATGTGAGTTTGCTCTTGAATGTTGAATTGGTTGGTTTTTTTCATAGGCTGAAATATTTGGTAAAGTACTTCAGAGTGAGGAATATGAGGAAGTAGAGGACAAAACAGTTATGGCCATGGGCATCTTGCACACAATTGACACTATCCTCACAGTTGTGGAAGATCACAAGGAGGTGAGATTTTCTTTTATACATCTTTTGTTCTGCTGTTCTCTCATGCCTCTCATTCATGACAACAAGCACTTCTGTGCATGTTGCATCACTTGAGATGAATGTGCATTTACTGTAGCAGGATGGTGAATTAGTATCAAGTGATTTCTGACAAATTTGAATCGAAAGCCCAGTGTACTTTTGTGATTTCATAATTGTTTAGCTCTCGGCTTATAGGGGACTTTATATGCTGAGGGAAAAGTCCTTAGCCCTTATTCTGGTAAATACTTCACTGAATAATGTTACAGACTGTTAAAATAGATTTTAGGGAAAAATATTTTGCATAAGGCTGTTTTTTTACAGTGGTGACTCATATTTTGTGGTTTACCCAGCAATTCTTTGGATAGAATTCCTAGGGATTGGTCTCCCGGTTGTGGTGCAGTGTAAGTCTACTTTTCACGTGTTCAGGGAAGAAAGAGATTTCTTCTGCTTGTATCACCTGCGCTGACCCAAGGTAGGAAGAAGTTCAGGGACTGACCAGAGAGCCAAAGTCAGTCAGGAACTTTAAACTCAGTTGGCATAAAAGTGCTTTGTTCTAGATTGTTTTCCTTTCTTGATGTACAATGAGGATGTTTCGTTGCAAATGTGGAGTCTTTTCATGAAGTTTAGAATTTTAAAAAGACATTAATTAAAATACTAATTATTTTATAATGGAAGACCATTGTATTCCTTTATGTTTCAAAACATCTTTCATTCATTTACAAGAACCCCTTGTGCCTTTTGAAAGCTAAAACGAAGTCTGCTAGCTAAGCTGAGCATCAGGAATGATAGTCTGAAGCAGATCTTCAGCTTTTAGCCTAGGAAAACTTTTGGGGTTGGGGTGGTTTTGTTATAAAGTTAGCAGCTTGTTTTTGTTTTGTGAAGCACAAACTTAAATATTGTGCAGAGTGCTCTTCATATCAGGATCATAAATCATTTTAGAATTTATATAAATGATACAGAAATTATATATGAGGCTGAAAACTCCTTTGAAATTCCTTTCCTTTTGACCATTAAGTATGAAGAGAGTTTAGGGGATGATAACTTTTGAGTCAAGTGTCTGAAGGTAAGTGGATGAATCTGAGGTTAAATACTCAATCCCTTTTCTAGAACAAGCCCAGAAAGCCTGACATCCTGCAAGATGATATCTGTAATGAGTGATTTGTGGTAATAACATGAAATGTCTATTTGCTGGTTTTAATGAGACTTACAGTGTGGCCATATAGTTCTTCTTGTAATTTGGTTTAATGCACAGATGTAGTCTGTCAGTCCAACATGGCAAAGCTGAATCCTGACTTCAACACCGTTGTATGCTCCCAGTTTCTGTATGTGTTTCTCTTGCCAAGCCTGCTCTGGGAAGCTCTCCATAGACCTTAGGCAAAAGCATCTCTTCCTTTCTTCCTTTTAACTCATTCTACTTCAGAGATTTTGGGCAGAGGCTTTATCTCTGATAAACATACGGGTTTTGATAGGACCTTTAGAATAAACATACAATAAGATATTTTTAAAATAAAGAAAAATGCTGTGACAAGTTTTAAAACAATACTTTTTATTGAAAATTTGAGTATTTATGTCAGTGAGATCTTATTTTGTAATATTCTGATCATTAATGCAGCATTTAAGAAGTGATAAGAGCCTTTGAAGAAGTTCTCAAACTGAATTAGTCAAAACATTGATTAAATGACTGCATTTCTAAGTTTTTTAAATAAACTGCTTTATGTTTTTATTTCAGATAACTCAACAGCTTGAGAGCATTTGTTTACAGATCATTGGCCTCGTTTTGCAGAAACACGTTATAGGTATGTTTTAGAGAGAATTTTTAGAAAAACATTACATGTTTTTACAGTAAAAAATTATTTTAATTATTACAGACAATGCTATTTTCCTGAACAAAACTTATTTTTTTGTGTGCTTCTTCAAAGAAAAAAAGACATTAATTTTCAGTTACGATTTGTTTCCTCTGCTCTCCTCTTGTATATCAGTCAGGATGGTTATTGTGTTTTGGAGGTTAGACTCAAAAGTGAAAGACGCAATTCTGATTATAGTTCTAGCTAGCTGTGTTAAAGGACAGTGTCCACAATTACACCAGTATTTTATGGACATGGTCTGCATTACATTACTGCTTTACCAGTACCCTGCACTAACGAGCTATGCAGTTTTGTTATAAAGCCTTTAAGAAAAAACAAAGTTGAGAAAATAAAAATACTTTTCAGTAAATCATTCAGAAGCAATGTTATTGATGTGCTGGTAATATATTTTTCTGGTGTGTATTTATAATGAAAAACTATGCATATTGTTCTAATTATAGCCAACATAAGGTCTGTCTAAAAGAGTCTTTTCCAATTTGTATTATTTTTCTATATATTGATTTAGTAACCAATTGCTGTCTTCTAGTTCTTAACATGGCTCGGAACTTGGTTTCAGGTTTCAGTGTATTTTGCAAGCTAAATTTATTGCTTAACACACCCTACTTCAAATTGTTTCTTTTTTCCAGAATTTTATGAAGAAATTCTCTCCTTGGCCTACAGCTTGACATGCCAGATGATTTCACCTCAAATGTGGCAGCTTTTAGGTGTTCTGTATGAGGTTTTCCAGCAGGATTGCTTTGAGTACTTTGCAGGTATGATCACTTCTGTTCTGTTCATGTTTCCACTGTTTGGGAATTCTTCCCTTAAAGCCACCTTTATAAGGGCCGCTTCCATTTAGTGTCTTGGTTTAAAATGATTCATGCCCTGACCGTCTGCTGAGTGTGGGAGTATAACAGGAACACACTTAAGTAGGAGGAGCACCTTCAAATCTGTCACTGTGATCAATTATTGTAGGAGGTCTTGAACTCAAAGAAAGCTGAAAGATACATAGTTAATGTGAAACTACAGATCAATTAATTAAAATGTAGTCCTATTCTCTCTACTGAGAATGCACCCTGCCATGGTGTGCTTTCTAGAGAATTCTGCTAGAATAGACTTCTGCAGAGTCTGCGTTTCCAACCCTATCTAAGAATCTGAGCTAATGAATTCCATTACAGAGCTACAGTCTCATTGGTTAGCACTGGCGTGAATTAGTCTGTAATTTTTTTCTCTCCGTGTTCTGCAGATATGATGCCTCTCTTGCATAATTATGTGACCATAGACACTGACACTTTACTGTCTAACCCAAAGCATTTAGAAATAATTTACGCTATGTGTAAAAAGGTAAGACTTTTGATTCTCACTGTCGTGCTTATCACTGGCACCTAACAATCAGATTAGCAGCATGACCCAAACATGCCAGGTGGAGGCCAGCCATTTCAGAATGAAATTTGGGCTCTGCTCGGTTCTGAGTACACAGAGCACCTTCACACTTTTTAAGTGACATGCTTTTTAAAAAATTTTATGTACAAATCTGTGTGGGAGAAAGTTGCTGTTCATCTTGACTCTCTTCTGTGAACAGCTATTTTGGTAAGTAGAGGAATTAACGAAGCCTGATTTCCTTGGGTCGTGTATCTTGCAATCGGATTCTCTAGTTGTCAGCTACAGTGCAAAATCTTTTGAAGTTCTTCCTGCATTTATAATCTTCCTCTTTTATGCTGAATCTCTCATGTATAATAAAGTATGAGATCACGCTGCAGCCTTTCTCTGATTTTGGGCATTGTAGAGTGTTAAGCACCTAGCTACCTGCTTATTTTTAAGAAACTTATGGAATTGAATGTGTTTGAGAATTCTGCTTCTTTGTCAGACTTGGTTGACACTGACCATGGGGTTAAAATGTACTGAGAAGCAGCAGTCAGTCTCACATGTATGTGTATGTACATAGCCTGATTGCGTGCATCTTGTTTTAAATCAGAAACTAGCCTAGAGACAGGACTTCACTTTGCCAGGCTGTCACTCTGCCAGTGTTTATTAGAACTGAAGTAAAAAAAAGCAGAGGCGATGACATATAAAGAATACTAACATTCATAAAGAACTATAGCAATTTCTTCTAAATTTTTTAATTAATCTTCAGCCACTTACCCTTGTTTATGACCTGTGGAGATGATTGTTTATGTGTCTTAATTCCTCACAAAATACAGCATGAATAGATAAGTGTATGCCATGTAGAGATTTTTTGATGTATGTAGGTACAGGAGCACTTGCTTTCAAAGGTGTCAGTGATTAATCCCCATAAACAGAATTGTGATTCTGGTTATTAGGTATTAACGGGAGATGCGGGAGAAGATGCAGAGTGCCACGCAGCCAAACTGCTAGAAGTAATTGTTCTTCAATGCAAAGGACGGGGTATTGACCAGGTGATATATATTGAACAGGTTTTCTCTTTTACTGGTTTCCAGTGATACATGTATTATTCCTGAGAAAAGCAGTTGGAATTAAGAGAATTTGAGAGAAATGTAAAGTGTAGGAATGGGGAGAAATACGGAAAGATGTAAATGAGCTCAGGAGAGTTTGTAAGGTTGTGGGGGTTTTTGGGGGGAGGTGGCGGGTTAGGGTTTTTTTCTTTTGAGATTAGTGGGCATGACCAGAAAATGAATATAGACTGAATGATAAGGATAATAGTATGATGTGCAGGATTATCTTTTGCTTTGCTTTCTCTTAATGGACGCAAAACACACATTAAAACTGTTGTGGCTGAGAGGTTAACTGTACGACTGTGCAACTACTGAAGTTGTTTCTCCAAGCAATAGGAACTTTGTCCCTTTTAATATTTTGAATTACTCTGTGCATTTGGAAATGAAGAATTTTCAGCATGGCTGGACTGTGATTGCTGGGAAAACATAATCACAATTTTTCAGAGTTTCTTAGAACACGCTTTTAGATAGTAGGTTTTTTCCTATTAAGGCCCTGGTACAATGTTTTAGATAACACTCCAGCCTAAATTAACATATCGTATTTGATGTTGCCACACTGCAATCCATGGACTTCAGTGATAAATTTTCAGTTAATTTCACTGAAACCAATATAACTTTACTAACGTAAATCAGAAGACATTGAAGATAAACATGTTCCTTCAAAGATTTAATTTTTAAAAGAAATCTGGATGGGATTAATGTGAATCGTATGCATTTGCATTGAAATAAGTAATGTGGTAGAAGGTTTAATTGGGCTTCACAACTCTGTGAATTGAAATGGTTGCACACTGAACTGGAACTCCAAAACTAAAACATTCATAATGCTTCTCAAGTTATTGTAAAGCAGAAATCTGCATACTGAAACGTAGGTGGATGTTTATTCCATTGTGTAGAAACTTGTGCAGACTTGTTTTTATCTGAATAAACTCACTCGTTTTAAACTCCTATAAGAAATTTAACATCACTTTACATTTATTAGGAAAAACTTATTTTCTTGCAGATTTAGGTAATTTTATTTTAAATGCCTGTTAGTCTTGAGACTGTTGGATAAAGATGAGAATGTCTTTGAATTCTTTTCTAAACCCTTTATACACGCTTGAACAAATTCCACCAAATGGCCCCAAACAGTCTCCTCTGTGCTGAGAAGAACGCCAGCAATTTTTAGCTCACAGTATAGCTGTTTTGGGGAAGATTTGTAAGCATGTTATCAGAAGCTTAAAATGCTTTTATACTAAGAAGTGAAAAGAATGCATTCCTAGGTTGTACCTGGACTTCAGTTAACTGTGGAGATCAATTCTGATGAAAGTATTTGAAAATTTCGTAAATCTAGCGACATTAATGCCTGGGGTTTTTATTTTTTCTGTTCTTCTCCTTTATATTTATATGCCCAGTGTATTCCACTCTTTGTGGAGGCTGTTCTGGAGCGGTTAACGAGAGGAGTTAAAACAAGCGAGCTTCGTACCATGTGTCTTCAGGTTGCCATAGCTGCACTGTACTACAATCCTGACCTACTTCTGCACACCTTAGAGAACATCAGATTTCCACACAATCCTGAGCCCATCACTGCGCAGTTCATAAACCAGTGGATGAATGACACAGACTGTTTTCTTGGGCAAGTATTGTGGTTTTTCTTTTAAAAGTCCATGGGTTTGGGTTTTTTTTTTTTGTTGTTATTGTTGTTCGCTTCTGTTTCCACACCTAGTCATGCTGAAAGAGTCCTCATTCCTTCGTTAGTCTAAACAACAGTAATCCACACCAGGTCTAGTTGCTGCAATGCCAGTAGAGGCATCCATGTCTGTGTAACTGTTCTGGGTCTCTTGAGCTATGTCCAGAATTTTCTGCATTTTGAGGATACAAAGGTGCAATGCATATATTGCAGAATTCTTTTAAGTTCCTTAATGACAAGCTCTCTGCTTCTCCAGGAGATGGTCCACCATGCATTGAAGGTAATGTTCAGAGCTGACCAGCAGGATTTCAGCAAGATGTTAACATTTTTTCTGAAACACTGTATGTGTATTCTTTTATATTTTGTAAAGTATTTTTAACTGCTTTGTTAAAAAAGCGTTATCCTATCCAATGAATCCTGCATTCTCATTTTAGTCCCTGCAAGTTGTTGATATTTATCATTATGCCATTGGTGTACTGACTGTTTAGCATACTCCTGAACTTAAACTTCGTTCTAACCTCCCTTGAACATGTGTGTACACTGCACTAGTGTGCACTTGGACAGGAGCTGAACATTTGTAAAGTAAACGAAGGTGGGCAAAGCCTGTCATCACACAGCACAGCATGCAGTTGATGCTGGGCAGATGTGAAGTGTAGTACTTGGCAGTTAGTGCTTGCTTCTCAGCTGAGATGTGCTGTCTGACTTGTAAGATTCAAATCCAGTTAAGTGCAAATCAGACAGTCAGAGGTAGTTAACCTCTCACCTTTCTGCTATGAGTTCCATTTTGTTATTGAGGGGTGACTTCTGACTGCAGGTGTACAGATAGGCTTAAAACATGTTTTCTTTGTGTATAGTCTGTACCAATAGACCTAAGTGAAGTGTCAGGAGTGTTAGGAGTCATGCCATGAAAAAGCACAGGCCAAGACAGGCTGCTTCTGACCCATAGATGCATACCTTTTTTAGGTTGTCATTCTCTCCTACCTGTTTTTTAGTTTTGTATTTATCCAATATATATTGGACAGTGTGTATATATTTATCTAAATCTAAAGAAATCTCTAGAGGGTTTCTTCTAAGACAGTTTCTCCACTCCTCAGTCCAAATAGCTTTTTGCCATACCAGCTCTTATTTGAGTTAAACTTACCTGAACAGAATTACATACCATCTTGGTACAGCTGCCTTATTGCCTCAGTGCCCATCTTGAATTTAGAACTGTGTGGTGCGTTAGAGCACTGCATTACCTTTTTCATAACTGTAATAAGACAATGACTCCCAATAATTAATGACCAACTGGTTAATGTGGGTTTTGCTCTCAGTATCTGCTTTGCAGTATTTTTAAAACACACCCCAAATGTACATGGTAAAAATTGTTTTTCTCCCTCCTCTGTCCTAAGTACACAGTTTAGTGGGATGAGGATGAAAGCACAGTAGTTTGCAGAATTGCTGTGTAGACTACCTTATTTCAGGTCTTCAGGTTAATTCTGTCTGTTTTATTAGAATGAAAACCACTTGGAGATGCAAGAGAAATTGCCTGCTTTGGTGTATACAGGCTTTGTAGAGATTTCCCATTTGTATTTGAAGGTATTACTGTAGCAGTGTCTCCCTGGAGAAAAAAAACCCTAGAAGTATTAAATTAAATGGATAAAAAGTGGGGAAAAACATCTCATTCTAGAAAAACCAGACCATTCCTATTATCACAAGCATTCTGACTTTTACCTGCTGTGTGTACGAAAAGTCTACAGTACATCCTGTATCTTGACATAAGTACAGAGCTTGTCAGTTAGAGGGGTTACTTGAGTTGGTGACAAAAAAGGCATAAAGGACCCAATGTCCCTCATTTCTTTCGGAGTGCTAATGGCTGAAAAATGGTACCTTTAAGTCTACTTGTCCCACAACTTGTGGTAATATTCTCATTAATTACTGAAGTATTTTTATACCTACTGACTTTAGAAAAGAGCAAGATGTTTCAGGATTTTCATTGCACCAATTTTTTTTTTATGGCTGAAGCAAAGTTCTGGGATTCAGCTCTTTGTGCTGTTGTTTTTATTACTGCGTATCAAATGCTGAACACATTCAGAGACAGTAGGAAAGAAGATACTCCCTGCAGGTGGCAAGCTTGTCGTTGTTTTTTTAAAATAAATCAAAAATGAAAGAGACTTATAGCCTTAAACAAATTTCTCCTGGAGCTTTCAGTCAGAAACTAGTTAGATCCAGAGGGAAAAAATGCCGTAGATCTGACTAGGCTTCAACCTCAAGTACTCTTGCGAGCTACAGCTTAACTTTCAGTTCTTTTGTGTTGTTTTTCAAAAAGCATCAGCTATGGCAGCTACTGTTCAAGTAAATTCCTCAGAGCTGAGACAGAAGTTGACAAAGACTATGAAAGTGAAACATGGAGAACATGATGCTATTTTCTGCTCAGACTCTGCACTTGAATGGCAGCAAAAGATTAAAATGCATCTCTTTGATCTGTTGCTACCAGCAGTGAAACAAATATCTGTAATATTGCTTAAATCTGAAAATCAGTCTTCCTTCAGCGCTCTCTCCTCGGTATGTAGCATTCGGGTGTAGGGCTTTTGCTCTAGTACCGCTTGTCAGACACTGTGGTATGATGTAAGGGACTTCCTCCCTTTCCCTCAGGGCAGCACTGCTTCTAGAAGACCATTTGTTTTGGTAAGGATAGTACCGGTCATAATCTGAACAGCAGCCAGATAGTCATAAGCCTAACTGAACAGGAAAAGTCAGAAATGCAAACAAAATTTGGCTTTCTTGAAACCATTCCTTATGTCCACTCCTGCAGACCTTATGTTTTCATCAGGGAAGACAGCAGTGGGCAGCCTGATTTGTACAGTCCTTTTTATCACCAGCCATCATTCACTGCTGCTTTGGTTTACATTTAGATTGCTTTCCAGCAAGAGGCAATTTTAGGCTTTAATTCCGAATCTTTTGGAAGACTCACAGATCCTAGAGAAATTGGGAGATGATCAAAGTAGATCAATTTCCAGGTGTGAAGGACCTGGTGAATCTTACTGCCGTATCATTATCAGCTGTGCAAGAAATTCGTGACTTAGTGGTAACAGTGGCTCTTCAGGATGCTTTGTCCACACCCCTCTGTCATTATTCTGCTCCTGTGAAGTCTTAGTACCCCCAGATCCTGCTCTGCCAGCAGTAGGGTTGTGTGTGCCTGCCTGTTCTCAGACTAGAGCCAATGGTGTTTGCCAAAAGAAGGCAGTATTTCTTGAGCAGTACTTGTGAACACATGAGATAGATACATCTTTGGGGGGAAAAGCAGTTACAGTAATATAAGTAACTGTTCTTCCATGTTGTTAAAAATATGGAAACCGTTTAAAACTGACTAGAAATTTAGAATATTAAAAATGATCCTAGGAAGGAGAGCTCAGAACTCATTGTAAGACCATGTATAAATCCAGTATGTCATTGTCGATATTACATATCTGTGGATTTGTGCCCATAATGCCCATGTACCACATACCAGTATATTGTATTTATTTATTTCTAAATGTTTTCTACAATAATTGCAAACCAAAGAGCCATTTGTAGAAATATGTGTTCCCTTACTGCTTTCCACTTTTTCCTGGGCTTCTGAAATTTGGGTGAGTCTTCTGTGTGACTTGTGCTTACTCTCATACTAAAAATTCCTCTGTGGAAACTAGAGTGAAGGGAAAATCTAGTTTTCTTTAAAACTCCTTTTTTAGAAGCTGCGTAGAAGTTAAAGAGGTTAAATAGTTAGAAATCCTAGTTTTGTCAGAGTTGTATGTAAAATCCCAGACTTATAGTGGAAAACAGGGTTGGTTCCAGCTTTGCAACTTTTGAAGGAAATGGCTAATTATTTGTAGTTTGTCCAGGAACTGGGTTGATGTAATAGAAACCAACGTGATCCTCTCATAAAGGAGAACAGCAAACCGGTAAAGGAAGGGCTTAGTGATTTCCCTTTGAAATCCTTTCAGCTTGGTTTAAAATACAAAAGATTCTTAAGATCTTTTTGTCTTGTATTGGTAGAAAGTGTATTAGGAAGGAAAGGTCCTGCAGATTATGAAGACCACAGGCAGCTTGTTAAAAATGAACTTGCCTAAGAGTCGTGCATTGCACTGCCATACATTGTGCGCGTTGAGCGCTCCGGGCTTCACACACCCTTGAGGGAGCAAGCAGAGTCCGTGATTGTTAGGGAGTACTGTTGTGTGCTGCTGAGCAAAGAGGTGCGGATCTCGAAGCACAAAGCGCAGAAGGTTGCTGAAATAACAGGCCTTTTGATAGCAAAGGAACAGTCCTGAAACCATTCTGTGCTGTTACAGAAATATGTAAATGACAAAAAAGCCTGCTTTGCTTGTTCAGTCCTGTGTGTACTTGGTTCAGCTGGGGTGGAGTAGAATGCTGAACTTCAGGCAAAGCAGATGCTTATTGTGCTGTTTGTCTCCGCTGGCAGGTGGATGAAACAAGTCTCCTTCTGGCTCAGGTTTGCTAAGGATGGCTTAATGCCATCCTTTCTGCTGTCCTGCTGCGCTTTCTAATAACACGCATATTCTGAAGACATGTTAATTCTTAACAACTTCTCTGTTTAGAAGCTTGAAAATGGAGCATGACAAATATGCTGGGGTTTTGGCCAGTTGAGCTGGTTCCTGGTGATGACTCCCTTTTAAACAGCAATGCTTGATTCTTGCACTTTAGTTTGCTGTCAAGAAAAGATAATTAACTATGAAGCTAAGCCACTAATTACGAAGATATTTTACATTTTACTGTGTTCCAGTTTACAACTGACATTTTGTAACAATAGCTTTTTCAAATGTATTATGAAAGGTAGTGCCAAGTGTCATTAACTACTTTGGAGCATGTACACTGAAATTGCTTCAGTATACATTTGGGGCTTGAAGAAATTTCATAGATTCCCAGTGTCAAGATGAGGATAGAAGTCTTGGGCATAGATTACAGAGCTGTGGTCAAACTTGGATGAAGGTCCTGGTAGAAAGAGGAGGTACAGAAAGTTCGTATTTGCACTAAGGACGAGTCTCCCAAAAAACTATGCTTCATTCATGGGTACCATCATCTTTAGCTTGGATTTTGTTCTTGAGAGTGTTGGCATGAGAACAAGTGGTGAAGAGATTATTTTCAACATAGATAAACTGACAGGAGAAAGGAGTTTATTTTTGTGTGTGTGAATGCAGGCCCTGTTCCCCTGACTCAGTTTCCTTGGTTGATTTCCGTACCCTCTTTTGTCCCCCATTCCTTCTGGAAAGAAAGTATTGCAGTTAGCAGTGATGGAAGGATGCTCTTTGCTATTTGCATTTTGTTACATTTTTCAACACTTGTAATGGAGCAGCCAAACACAACATGACAAAGTGTGGTATTTGATCTGCTAGTTGACTTTGTTTTCCTTGGAAGGTCTTCTGTGATCGTAATGTTACTCATGGTCATATATAATTTATTGTCATTGTCAGTTCCTCTGAGAATGGAATCACTTCACTAGGCCCTAACAGGACTAACAATGTGGGAGGTGTAATGAAATCCCTCCAGGACCCCAGCCTTGTTTAAGTACATGTGAAGTTCAGAAAGCTGTGATACGTGATCACTTGTATTACTCAAAGAATATTATAGTTTGGTAGTATGTTATATGGGATCTTCAGTAACGAAATTATAAGCACTTTAAAAACTTTATTTCTATAGTAATATTTGAAGTGGTGGGTCGAGCTAACTGTTCCCCTGTAAGCTTTATTGCAGTCTGTTGTGCACATCTTACTAGTTTTTTCTCTCTCAACTTGTATCCTCTTCATTCCAAAATAAAACCGATTCAGTATTGGACATATTTACCAATAGTCTGGACGATGGCCATTTTATGGTAGCTCTGGAGGTTTGCTTGTTTTCTGTAGTTCTTGCTAAAACTTACTGCTGGAACTGCTTGTTCTGCAGAAGACTTGCACAGAAGCTGTCAGCATCAAATTCAATAGTTCAGAAAAAATGAGCTCCCCTCAAGGCCTCAATAGAAAATACCATAATGTTAAAGAAGACTTGAATACTACTGGTGTTTCCAGTAAGGGTATCTGCAGAGGCAGTTAGAGAATTTTTCCCTGTCTTGTTTGCAAATAACTTCTGTTTCTGGAAGTGAAAATCAATTCTTACTTTGAAGAGTATAGGCTTTTACCTAGTTTCCTGGCTGTGGTCACATAAAAATCTTTCTGCTACTAATTTAATGATTTTCTTTCCCTTCAGCTGTTTATAGTTTGTTTGTTTTACTGGACATCTACTCATTTGCAAGTTCCCTGTTTGAATATACTGCCAGTTATTCTTGATATGACGGAATTATTTCCCCGCTTTCAGTGGAGTTAGCGATGTGTCTCAAGTTAGTGTTGGAAAATCGGATGTATGATACAGCTATTCTGATGGACTATTAATTAACAGTACAGCTAGCCCTGTGGCACTCTGTAAATGCACCCTGCAATTCAGAGCATTCTTGCTTATTGTTACCCTTCACTAACAGTCTTTTTGCTGTTTTCAATCCCTGCGACAGTACTGGTATCAAAGCCAAGGCAAATTAATTTTCCATCCTATTTAATGATGTTAATCCCTATCAAATGCTTTACTAAAGGCAAGATATTTTACATAATTATTAAACAGTATTTATTTAGCATTACAAACTTTGCATTTGTTAATCACAAAGAGTTGTTACCAGTGCTCGAAAGATAGTAAATTGTTACTGGACAAATACTTCCCAGTGGGGACCTTGCCTTCTGAACAAAGGAAACAATGTGTTTAGGAGTTTTGAACATAGACTTTGAACATAGTCTCTGTGACATTGTCTTCTGCCATGTCAAGCACCAGGACTTTAATACTCTATACATACCCTTGCAGTGAAATTCTGTTTTTTTTTTCTAACAAGTGTGTGTTGTTTCAGACTCCATGACAGAAAGATGTGTATAATAGGACTGAGCATCCTAATGGAATTGCAGAACCGACCCCCTGCAGTGGATGCTGTGGCTGCCCAAATTGTCCCTTCAATCCTCCTCCTCTTCCTGGGCTTAAAACAAGTTTGCGCCTCACGAGAACTCACAGAACATGAGGATCATGCTAAAGATGAAAAACACGTTGCAGAAGATAATGGTAAAATCTCCCCTTTTCACATTGTGGATTTTGTCTGGATTTAATTTAAAGGGGGTAAGAGATTGCAGTTCATTTTTAAGACTCATTAGTCTGCTGAAAATAGCTCGGCTTACTGGGTGCTTGAAAGAATCATCTTAGGAATTGATTTTTCCTCCTAAAATGTCATCAAAATGTTCCAATGTTTCAACAGCTAACACTTTGTGAAAGGGTAGTATTGGTTTAAGAATACCAATAAAACTTGCAAGACCACTCTTCTGGGTTGTGAATGTGCTCTGCCTTCTCACATAGGCAGCAGGAGTTTGCCAGGACTGCACTGGTTCTATTCTTGATTCCTGGAAAGAAGCTGTTCCTAGTACCTAACTATACAAAAGACCTGTTTGGTTGAACTTCAAAGGGAATCCTAGCAAGTCGTCTTCATTCAAATGGAAAGTGTTTTGCAAAGAGGGGTTTGAGACAGCTGAGGTTCCTGGAGTAGACCGACCTGTGTCTACCAGAAGAAAAAAACATCAAAGAATACTTTATGGAGGGGATTGTGGGGAGTGAATTTTATGCAGCATGGCAGGCAGATATATGTGACTGTATTTGATTTGGAACAGAAGATAGATGGTTTGAGGTCTGAAAATTAGATTGGATGTAAACAGATTATGTAGTTCACTCAAATTTCACACATGATTGTTCTGTAATGGAATTAGAGAATTCTTCTCAATGCATAGGAATACAGTATGGAAGCAGCACAGTAGTTTTCAAATCTCTGTCCTGTGAGTCAGTCGCTGCTTGTTGCCGATGTAGTCATCTTTATTCTTTCTAAACTGTTAATACAGGAACTGAAGGACTGGAATTGAAGGGGGATTTTTTTTTAATCTTGATTATAATTCAGAAATATTTTTCCTTAAGTAAGAAATAGCAGTGTTTAGAATTACATGTTGGAGGTGCATTTAATTTGGGATGTAATAGTTGTTTCATAAGCAGTGTGGAAGGTAAAGCTAAGTGGAAGATGCTATTTTAAGTTTATTCAAATAAAGGAGGACATTGAAGAGTAGCTGGCAGATGTCTGGTCTACATCTGGTTTTCTCTTTGTTTTGTGTCCATTTCTGAAGACTATGCAAGTCTCTATTTGTTTGCAGTATGCAAAAGCACAGCAATGGAACACTGCGTCAAAGACACATTTCCTCAAAATTTTGTGAGCCTATAATTGCACAATGACTGCATAAATGAAAGACAAAAAAAAGATGGCAGTTTCCCATTCCCCAGGTGTGCTTAGAAACAAAAGTTTAGCTGATCTTGAATGTAGGGAACATTTCAACAGCATCATTTTTCCAATTCTAAGATTTTTGGGGACAGAGTGTTAACAGAGGGTCCCCTTTCCCTCCAAAATCTAGATTTATTAATTGTTCTTCATTCATAAGTCATTGTTTCCTTGTATTTTTAAAAATCTGTTCTACAAAAGACATTGACGCTTTTGCAGAAGAGATACCGAGTGATGAGGAGGAGACAAATGAAGTGAGTCAGGTGATGCAAGAGAACCATGATGGAGGAGGAGGTGGTGGAGATGAAGAGGATGAAGATGATGATGATGATGACTGGGATGAAGATGCATTGGAAGAGACTGCCCTTGAAGGGTTTGGCACACCTCTTGACCTTGAAAATGGTGTCGATGAATACCAGTTTTTTACACAAGCACTTTTAGGTAGGTGTTCGCTATTTGACAGAATGATACAACATGATGAAATAGTTTGGAAATGTTTATGATTATCACCAGGAAAAAAACATTTTCTTTGTTATGACTAATAATTTAGGTTATTGAAATTGGAAAATGTGATCTTGCTTTCTAATGTTAGTACCAAGATTTTTTGGCCTACAAGTACCGCAAAAAAACAAATGATAGCAAATACAGCCACAAATTCTCTTCATGTTCTCTTTCAGAACTTTTCAATCGCGGCATAAATAAGTGGGACTCAGTCACTAGAGGGACTTCTATATAGAGAAATATTTGCCACTTTCTAGATGTTAAAAGTCATAATAGAGAAATTTTCTCCCTTTTCCATTTAACTAATCCTGCTGCTTTTACTTTCAGTGGTGTTTTTATATTTAGTTTTAAATTGGAAGATTCACTTAATCATTGGCCATGAATAATGGCAACATGGTTAACTTTCTGTTTCAGAAAGCAGGAGGTGTAATTAGGTTCCCCAAAATGGATTGCCTCTGTTACAGTGAGGGTTCTGTGCTAAGAAAACTGACAGGGATACTGAACCTGTTTTGCAGTGCAAATGCTGTTTTAAAACCAACCAGGGATTCCACGTGTTTCATTTTGCTCATCTGAAATCAACTTGCAATGTAACCTGATAATCACTTTTTATCCATTCCTGTTTTGACAGCGGTGCAGAGCCGAGATGCAGCCTGGTACCATTTGCTGACAGCACCCTTGAGTGAGGATCAGAAGAAACAGTTGCAGGAAATTTATACATTAGCGGAACACCGGCGAAATGCCGCAGGTGAGTCACTTCTCTGGGGCCATTTTATCTGTTTCAGGGATGTTGGAACTGCATCTTAATCTGTAACAACAGAGGGAATAAACCTCTGTGCTAATTAACATTTCCTGAGAAGCGTGACTAGGTTATCGAGTTTATATTATCCCTTGCCTGTAAGTGTGTATTAGTCAGAGAGATTACTGTTGCTTCTAATTAATTGCCTTCTCGTTGACACGTGCTGCTGTTTGAACAGGGAGTGAACTAGTTTTGCACAATCTGACATTTGAAATGAAGAGCAAATTAAAGTAATCTCTAGCTGTCAGCCATGCATTTGGTAAGATTACTATAGGTTATTTTGTGTTTAATAGTTTTGTAACTTTTTAACCAGTAAGTGTAAGATTTTGGATGTTTAGAAAGCCTGCATCGTGGAAAATAAATTTAGATTTAATCAAAAAGCACATAGAATAGCTACTCTGAGTCTGTAGAGGATTAATTTCTCTACCGTTTTCTACCGTTGTAGTGGTGTGTGCATTTATACATTTGGAGAAAGTCTGAGTGTAATTTATTACTGTCACTCCATTTAGGGAATGATATTTTACTCAGGGGAGAGTTTTTTCCACAACTTTGCTTTCTTGCCTGAGCTGTATTGTCTCTGGCAAAAGCCTTCTCCATAGGCTTTCATATCCTTTCCCTTCTTTGAATTCCAGAGACTAAGACAATAGAACAACAAAGTGGCTACACATTTGACAA
Organism: Buceros rhinoceros silvestris; assembly: GCF_000710305.1. Lineage (NCBI taxonomy): Eukaryota > Metazoa > Chordata > Aves > Bucerotiformes > Bucerotidae > Buceros > Buceros rhinoceros. Next base: position 43,867 of record NW_010394549.1, read on the forward strand.
CAAAGGACTGATCACAGCGTTTAACTTTGCTGGAAGTACTCCTGGTGGCAACTGAAGGATCACCTACAAAGGTCAATGGGAAGGGTCTCATCATTACATTTTCTTGAAATCACCGTGACTTCTGAGTGATAGGGGAGGGTAATTTAATGCTGCTGAAGGTTTCCTAGAAATTAGCAGTGTGCTTCCCCCACCAGAATGCTTTTTCTAACCAGCTACTGTAATGTACAAATTATTGTGGTGATTTTCTAATTTGATGGACTGAAAGGAAACACTTGTCCTCAAGGAACCTGAATGACTGGGAGGGGCCAGGCTGCATCTAATTGAGTTGCACTTCTCAGGTTTTTGCTGTGCAGAATTGATAGATTCATATGGATAACAGTGCCTTCTGTTGTACATGGATTGCCTGAACAAATGGATTTTGGAGTGCATTATAATTTTTTAAGTGTAAGGACATTTCTTGATACACTGTAAGCCTTGGTTCCATGTTTTCCAGTTATCTGCTTTTTACTACTCTGTTTAATTGTTCATTGGTTGCACACACATTGCTGGATTCAGAATATTAGCTCATCTTCCCTGTTTGGTGCAGACCAAATGTGTAGAGGGAGGTTGGTTGTTGGAGTTGCAAAGCATACAGTGGTTACATCAAAGGGTCTTAACAAAACTGCATATTTTCCCTTGACGCAGTAGTCTTAAATTATTTCTCTTCGCCATGAAATCAACTCACTTGATTTATGATGGCACGCATGGCAAGTGGTTACCCTAAATCTGCTTTGATATTGCCTCCTGCCTGGACAAGTGGTGTGGCCCTCACTTGCAGATGTTCTACATGACAACTTTTTATTTCCCCCATTTTTGATGGATATTGGTTTTTACTTGGGATTCTATAAACCTCTTTTCTGTTTTTATTCATTCATTACCATTCCAGTGGTAGTACTGAATAATGTGGTACAAAATAATTACAGTATTTTATTTATCTTGAGAGAAGAAAAACAGCTCCAAACTTATTTCCTCTTACACTTCTGTGACTGAATTTTTGGTCTGCATTCCATTTGGCTGTTCTTATCCCATGCTGAAATTTCTTCATTATCTGCCAATTTTTTTTTTTCCCACATTTCCAAGGCTGGTTTCTCATAAATGGAAACACATATAACAAGGTGTTTGTCAGTATGTTCTTTTAGTGAGAAACTGATAGCAATACTGATGTGCCCCTCCTTTAGATCTATTTGGATCGCAGTGGCGTAGCCAAAATAATTAGGGGTGCTTTAGAATGTGAAGTTTGGACTGGAGATAAAATATTTAGACCAGATTTTGTCTCTATGTGTTAATTTCTTCATGACTTAAAAATATTTATCGAGAAATTTTAAACATATACCAATAAGATATTTCTTTAGAGCAGTGCCCCAAATGAAAAGTTGAGGCCCTTCCCATACCCCATCAAATTTGCAACGACTATATTCAATTACAGATTGCTGTCCCTGCTCTGTGGCGAAGCTTTCATTTTTCGTATGCCAGAGTAGTTATATTTCAGTCTGGTAAATCTGAAGTGCTCTGTACTTTGGCTTCTAGAAAAGGCCAAAGTGTCTCTGCCTATTCCTTGCCCCATTCTCTGAATATTTTTCTGCCTGGCAGCTGTGGGGTGGAAGGTTCCCTGCTGCTTTCTGTTTTCTCCACCTTTGTCTCAGATTCTCTTTGGTGCTGTTCTCTGATGCTGCTGCCTTTTTTTTTTTTTTTCGCCACACACAGCAGCCACAGAGTAAAGTTGGCCTGGTTCATGTAGGTTTTTCACTACTGCTACTCACTTAATAGCAACAGTGAAAATTTCTCCCTTTTAGGTCTGTTGTAGGTATGGAAAACTGTGACAATTCCACAGTCTGTATTTCCAAAAGGGAACAATACATCCAGCTGCATTGAACAGGCTCTTTAAGCTCGAGCAGCAGAGGGCAGGGAGATCCTTTATCTTGAACATCAGGCCATGAAAATTAGAGGTCAGTTCTGCTAATTTAGGCCTGGGGGTATATTGGCTGAGATGGTAGGAGGGCATTACATCCGGTTTGTTGGTGAGTTTCTCAGAAACCATAGTTAAGGACATTAGTTACCTGACAATTGAAGTTAAGTATTAGGCAGGTATTATTAAGCCCTTCGTTATTTTATATTAAAACATGATATTGTTGAGTTGGGTTTCTTTCAAAGCGCATTTGCCTTCTCTGCACTGGCAAGCAGAGTAAAAGAGGGGCTTATTTTTCTTCTGCTAATGAGGGTGCTTGCACAGTCACAAGGTAACGTTTAGGAGTTAATGTGTTCAAGAAAAAATCTGCTTTTGCATAGCATCATCTTGGTGCCACTCAGCTGAACTATGGCTGCTCCTTAGTTCTGCTTCTTGTATACTTTTCAAATCAACTGCCAAGAAAATTTCATCCAGATGTTTCTTTCTTAAAAAGGGGTTTGATCAGCAGCGTAGAGTCGCTTTGTTGTCTGTTTTTCAGTGAGGTTCAGACACGTCTGAGGGGGATGCCATGTAAAAAGGTTAAATGCCCTTCCCTTCCCAGGAGATTCAAGAGCAAATGTTTCTACTGGCAAAAACAAATGTTAATTATTTTATTCTTTTTTTTTTCTTGAAAAGGGTTTTCATCCAAAAAGATTTATTGGGTTCTAGCCTCCACTTTTAACATATGGTTCTCTTTTAACATGATAAACATTCATTTGTACACGATCATAAATAGGTAATGGATTTTAGGGATTTCTTCTGAGCTGTGTCCAGCTTTATACTACATTAAAGGGGGAGTAACACAAATGTGCATTATTGTCTCACTTTGAAGCCAAGGTAATCATGGAATGTCAGATACCAGCATCAGCCAACCAGGCATGATGTATTTGCCACTGGAAGAACAGAGGATCGTGAATGTGTTATAAAATAAAACAAAGGCTGATGACTGGTGACCTATGTTGCCCCATGCCTATGTTCCCGAAGTAACTTTTCCAGGGTGACTTGTATGGGGACCATGGGGGCTTTACATAGGAAATTAGCATTGTGTAGGTTATAATCATAGTAAATGTTAACTTACATGATAAGCTGCTTTTTCAGGTAAAATTAAGTGATCCAGGGTGTTGAACTGCATACACTGTTTTGTCACTCGTGAAAATAAGAATCACCACGTTTTGGTTGCTTCTTTTTGCTTCTTCTCTTCCAAAGTTGAAGTATGTTGCTTGTTTTCATTACAAAGGAAAATCTTATGGCCAGCTCCAGGAAAAGTGCAGAATATCAAGCTAAGGAAAAATCTAAAATAACCCAAACCCCAATAATTCCCCAAAACCCGCACGTGCACAGTATGGTGGAAATAAATGTGCTTCAAGAGAGTAAGTCAAAATATATAAAGAACATTACACACAATGGTATTGTGAGATTCTTTGTTTAGGGGGAAAGGCTGCCTGTAGGGTATCAGGGAGTCATGAAATGAACTGTTTTAGGACATGCGCTTTCCCTGTGAAGACCAGGCAGTTTGTGACTCCGGTTTCCATCATTCATTGTAGAGGACAGAAGGTAGGACATTAGAGGATTTATCTTTTTTTCTTTTTTCTTTTTTTACTATAAAGCAAGAGTCTGTCTTGAGACTTCTGTGAGCCAAAGGAATTGTAGTCAACATGAATGATTAAATGTCTTTTGTTTCCAGAATACTTCCCAGTATTTTTTCCTCCCTCCTTTCCTTTCATTTGGCAACCACTATGTTATCAGATGTTTGAGGGGATATTCAAAATACCTGCAAAGGTAAAGCTTAAACAATTTTTTAGAAATCCTGTTGTTCTTGAAGCAATGCAACCTATCCATTGCATTTCTGTCAGTAGAACAAAGTCTCTCATTTGACGTATCAGATGATACAGAACTACAAACACCCCTTACTTGTGCCTGTGGTTTGATGAGCCTTTCTGTCATTTACTTCTTAATATGGGTACTTTGAAATCCCCACACCTTGTACTGAAATTTGTTCAAAGGATAGGCAAAGATGCACTATGTAATGCAGTACCTAGTACTAGTTCCGAGATATGCCCTAGTCAATCTTTTGATAATGTTTGACAGTCTGGTCGTCGTTTCTTCAAGGATCTCTGTCTCTGACTGAGGACATTCTTCAAGTCCAAGAGACTGTATGTCTTTTTAGGTGGACAGAGAACCATATTTGCCTCATCGCAGCAAAGCATACGTCAGGCGTGGTGATCAACTTCTTGATCTTATGAGCGAAAGTAGCACTGTCTTCTCTCAGATGTCACAGATGGAATACAGTAGAGTCGGATGTTCCCAGTGTGTTAAAAGAAGCCAGACACTATTCCAGATACCAGAAAGTCTTAGCATAAAGCCGTGTTGTAAAGAGGGTGTATGAACAGGCCGCGCTGCTTGCTTTTGCCACCTCTTCCACGGCTACTACTTCTGTAAAACCAGCATTAAAGAACTAAAGCAGTGCTTGTACACAGGTAGAAACTTCCTCGACTTGTGGATATAATCCCAACGCTCACTGCAGATGTACTTAGATACTTTGCAATATGCAGCATCTGTATGGATATATCTGTACCCTGAATCTGACAGCCATTAATGAGAGGTAAAGACTTCATGTGATTTTTCTCTGACAGAAAACTGATGCATCTGTTTAAAAAGTCTGGGAACTTGTTGTGCTTCCTGATGCAGTCACCAACAGGAGACACACTCAGTGGATTTACAGACTGTCTCAAAGATTGTCAGCATACCTCCTACTAAAGGGCTACCAAAAGTGCACCATATCTAGGGAGCTAACTGATGAATCACTCTCCAATTAAAGAGACTAAAGAGGAACAGCAGTTCAGAGAGAATCTGCAGGCATATGTAATTGTGATGAGCATTCTTTTAAATTGAGATGATGTGTTTGATATGATCTCAGATCTTCAGTGTTCCAGATACTGCCTTTCTCCAGGAATAAAATGTGATTGGGTGCCCCCAAATTTGGTGAGATGCTTTGAACTTGGGATCAGAAAGCAGTTTCGATTACAACCTGGTGGTTGTCCATATCTCAAAAATTGGATGGAAGCAGATTCTCTTTATATACTCTATAGAGATTCGCAATTTTAAGTGCTGATTTTTTTTTGCTGTGTGCATAGTGGGGTAGGAGATGAACTTTCAGATGCACTGATTTCTCCAATGTGAACACAACAGTATCAGCTCCAGGATTCACCTGAGGTGAATGGAGAGTGTTGGTCAGGGTCTGCCTGCTGGACCATCCGGGATCATGTTAGATGGAGTGAAATGCAAAAAACTGAAAAATTACTTGATAGCTGAAGCTGTTGAGCAACAAATATGAGCGTTTTCTTGAAATGAGATTTTAATACTATATTCAGGTGTGGTTTAGTTTTCAGGTTTCTTGCCCTTATGCAAACTACAAAATTACTACATGACATGGAAGCCTATTGATTTTTCACAGGACTTTTAACCATCGAAGGTGTTTATCCAAGACTTGTTCCTCTTTTTTAGATATTTTCAATGTGTTTGTTAGTAAAGTTGCACGTATCCCTCTTTCACTAATTTCCACGTACAGAGATCTTGGAAATGAACTTAACAAAAGGAAGAAGAACAGTGCTTTGAAAGAAGACTATGCATAAGCAGGTTATTTTTAGAAAACAGAAGAACTATGGCCTCTGAAGAAAATACGCAACAATAAATATTTATACAAAACTGCATGAGGTAAAGAAACGAATATAAGACAATATAAGCAAGACTCCATTCACTGATCACAGCTGTAATCATTTTTTTTCATTGCTAAACAAGGTGTGAAAATTGCTCTTGATGGCATGTGCTGTTGGTAGTACGTTTAATGGAAGTCACCTGCAATGTTTTTGGGCTCAAAAAGAGACCAAAGAGGCCATGCAGTTTTCTTTTGATATTAAAAGCAAAGGTATGAGCCCATGCCTGCAGTGACTAGAGGGAGACCGCTATGTGCTACATTAGCAGATTGAATTGGAGGGTCTTCACCTTTGTAAGAAGCTTAAAATATTAAATTCTGGGTTGGCTTTGAGAGCAAGAATTGACAAATGCAAAACATGCATTGATGACAAGAAGAACTTCTTCCTAGCTTAAATAATTCTGTACAGTGTCCTCTATAGCTGTGCTGAATTTGCTTTAAAAATAGTAATAAATCTCATTGCTTAGGTCGAGTGTTACATCTGTTGTGCATTTATGTGGGAGGAATAATATTTCTTAAAAAAATGTAACATGCCACCTATCAAGGAGCCTAATCTCATTTTATAGCCTCTTTTCATACAGCTATAAAACTTACTTGCAAGAACACCCTAGAATTAACTTGAAACAAATGTGTGTGTTATCCAGAGTTAATATGTGCATTTGTGTAGCAGTGTGTGTTTGTTAATCTCAGACTTGTGAAGGCAACTGTTCACATGCACGCTTTGCCTTTAAAAGAACATCACTGGTGTTTGCTGTAGATAAGATCATTACCAATCATGCAAATACAGTTCTTAAAATAGCAAACTAGTGAAGATAGTCATCTTGCGGTCCTGAGATGGGGGATTGCACCAGAGTTTGGACCAGTCTTCTGTGCGTGGACTCTATAAAGAAGATAGTTCTACCAGGCCTCCACAGGACAAGAGATTAATCCTGCCGAAACTGCAAGCCTGGTATTTGTACTGGTGGAGCATTTACCTGCTGGTGAGTTGGTGAAGCAGCCCATTTGCTAAATTGCACTGATTGATAATGCTTGCCCTTTTCTGTACGGGGCACTTTTGTGAATCCTCCGCAGCACCAGAGCAGTGGTGAGTGACCCATTCTTCCGACTGGGCAAGTTCAGTTAAGGTGGTTTGCCCAAAGCCATAGCAGTGTGTTGCAGCTGGCATGAGACATTAAAATTCTGGCTCTGTAGAAGTGCCTGGGAGTTTTGCTGTTGGCTCTAATGGAGCCAGGGTTTTGCCTGAGAAATTTGCTAGGTCCTAGTGTTTGGATGATTGCTAATATCTTCCAGAAGAGCTCTGCCAGACCATTATTAGTTTATGAAATTGCTCAGTAACAGTGAGTTCCTCTGTTGAGCTGCAATTTCAATCTGTCAAGCAGTGACATTGTATCTTGTGTGGGTTGCTTGGTGTGACGAGCTCTCCTGTAGAAAAATTATTCTCAGCTAGGTGGTCAATGACATCCCAATTGCTAATTCGTCTTGAGGCTGTGAACTGAACCTAATGACATGGCAGCAGAACTCCAGGTGATCCATGGTATCATCTATACCATGTTTCAGGGTGTTGGGAAGCTTATAGTCTCTCTGCAGGTATTAACAAACGTACTGGATCAATTGTGAAGTTGTAGGTTACTATTGCCACTTTTAATGGGCTCTAAAGAGTGAGGTTTTTACCAAAGTAAGTATATGGCTCCAGTGCCACCGTCTGCCCTCTGACAGTGTTGATCTTTTAGCTAGAATCACATTCTTAAGCTGAATTCTAACTCCACTCCAAATCTCTTAAAATGGTAATTTCTTTTGCTTGGTCCTCAGCAAAGATGAAAGATGATCAGTGTTTGCTTTCTTTTGTTATGAAGCATGTTGAATGAATAATTTAAATAGTATAATTGCCTGTCTGATTAAATGTCTGGAACTTCAACCAATCCCATGCAGTTTCCCACTGAATTTACAGGTTTTCTGACAGACCTCAAGCTACATAGATTTGCGTGCACATTGGGAAGACTCTTCATGGACATATAAATGAGATTCAGAGTAAAATACATAGAGTCTGGAAAGGTCGTGTCAGTACATGAGTAATGGGTGTTTTCTTTTTTATTTAAGATATTGGCCTTTCATCTCTCAGCACCTGGTAGAGCAGAGTGTGCAACTGCAACAAATAAAGGTGCCTTAAGCAACTTCGAAGTCTCCCTACTCCATTAAATTTAAATAATCTGTACGGTCCTTTCTAGCCCAGTATACCTTGCCTTGCACCTGACTTCCTCGACAGGTGGTTGTGCAGAGTGCGATAGCGGAGCCAAATGGCTGCACCATTGTGTAGGGGTTTGACCACAACGGTGGGGCTGACTCTCAGCCTCAGTGGCAGTTGTAGGTGTGTCCTGGAAGAGCTACATCTGTGTGTCACGTTTTCCTCCTGCCCTGACTATCTTTCTGGAGGATGCAGGAGGTTAAACGAGAATAATCAGAGAACACCGCAATGCATATGAACGTGCACTGAACAGAACCAGCTATCACCATCTGTTTCTATGGATAGACCACTAAGAAATGAGTTGGCACGAAGCGAGATTAAGCAGATACGTGGAGTCTAGGTCCTCTGTACAACAAGGATCATAGTTGTTTAATTCTGCCAAAGAAGAATCAACTCAGTTAGGGTGAAAGCATGATTAGCTCAATTCTTATTGTCGTCTTGAAGAAAGACTGACAGGATCTGTCGGTATCGTTATGGGGGAAAAATCCAACCTGGCCAAGAGAAAGTCTATGCACAAGAAGCCCCCCAAGGATTGATTTCACTGGAAGAGTAAGCGTGGAAGTTGCTCCAAGGAAGAGCTACTACTGATGTTCGGTTACAGAGTGTTTATCCTGTTGCATTGTTAACAAAAAGGTTTACTGAACTCACGAATGTAGGACTAAGGTAAGGAAGTTGCTAATAGTTTCTCATTGTGCTCCTCTGGTCTGTAAGGATGGCTCATTTCAGAATCCAGGGCCATCTGAGTCACCAGGCTGGAGGATGTGAAGGACTTTCCTGGCTGTCAAAGGTCATTCTATCAACAAGGAAGAATTTTGCAGTCTCGTTCTGCCATCTTTCTCATGGTTGCTTCTTCCTAACTGTGTGAAGGCGCATTTGATTGTTTAGTGGAATTTTCTATTACTTAGTGATTGATACTCTTCTAATAAAACACACATACTGAAAAACCACTGCCACTGCGTGATTGAAGTAGCAGCTGTTTGTGGTTGCAAATCCTGCCCGGCTGCCTGTCGCAGAAGGGTGGGGGAGAGTGCTTGTGTTTGTCTCCCATCTGCTCTGACTAGGCTTTGTTACCCTCTTGCTTTGCTCTCTCTTCTATAGCTTTAGTGGTGGTCTTCGAAGGCATCAGGGTCTTGCCTTAGATCTTCAGCTTCTGCTTTTTGTAAACAAAGAAATATTCTCACTTAATTGTGATTCTGGATTCCTCTGTCTTCCTCTCACCTGTGCACCTCTTGGGGGGTTATAGCCATGATCTACTGGATTAGGATGAACTGTGGAGCGATGGCAGAATTTGCTGTCAATAGATATTCCCACCAATCATGGATTATTAATCACAAGATTCTCCTACTAGTCTGTTTCTTTCTTTAGATAACAGCACTGTATAAAATGTTTTCAAATAGATTTTCAGTAATTTTTCTTTTTTTTGTGTGTGTTTCTGGGCCCAATTACTGAATCAGGGCCCAAATCCTGATTGAATGAAGTTCTGGAACTGTACAGCAGGTCAGGGAAGATACAGAACACATGAGGCAAATAAATCCAAGGTTAACTGTGACAGGAAGAGTATTGCTTTGTTTGTAAACTGTAAATACTCAGTTTATAGCTTCATATTCTTGTTCTGTTCTCGATTTTAAGGGGAAAACAAGATTTTTCTTTTAGTTTTCATTTGGATGTGGAGTTGTAGTTGACTTAACTCCAGATTTTACTTCACGACAGTACTGCTGCAGGGAAAAAAGCACCAGCTACTTAATATGAAAAGACATGTGGTAGTTTACCATATTGCCATTTTTGTGGCTTTCATCCAAGGTCACTTGTGTTGTGGGACACCTGAGTCCAAGATTTATTCTGCTGCAGGAGTTTACCTAACAGGTCACTCACAGTTCATAACCTAATGAATTTCCAAAGCCATATTAAAGCACTGGGAAGCACTTCGTCCATTCCTGAATAGTTCCTGTTTCACAATATAATTTGGTAGAATAACATTTTCTTTCTAGTTTTTATAATGTACCCTTTTTGTTTGAAGAAAAAATAGAGGGGGAAAAAAATCACCAGGTGTGGATATGACCTTTAAAGACATGCAGGTGAACACTAGTATGTGTAGTACTAATGGGGAGATAAAGTGAAAAATAAGCACGCTGCTTGATTTTAGGCACCTAATTTAGGTTAGGAAGCTTATTTTGTTGAGAGGGTGATAGCCGGAGTTGAGCTCCAAAGCCATCAGATGCTCTAAATCACCCTCTGGCAAAGCCTGCTTTCTTCTTTTCTCAGGGCAATGAGCCATCCGGGTTGTGTGGGTAATAGTGCAATGCGAGTACACCCTCGGTGGGTTTAGTTGGAGGGGAGAGAGAGACACTGGAGGATTATAACCAACAGTAACTGGAGAAGCTTCACTCCTTGTTTGCTGATTGTGTGCAAGTGTATAGTCAGTTTTGCTGATGCATGGACATGAGGGATTCTGAGACGTGAGTAATTTGATGCATATGCTTTGTCTTGCTACAGTAAATTACAGCCTTTCCTTGCCCTGGAGCTGAGCTTTAGCTCTTCTGTTTTACAGTGTGTTATGCTGCCTTAATTGCACCATCTATTGTGACATTTTTGGTGCTTTTTATTTTTGTCTTTTACTGTGGATGCCCTAACCCAAGTGCACTGGAAACACTGCATTCAGGAAACTTGTCAGTCTGCATTCAGGTCAGCAGTTCACTAGTGGGAGCTGTGAAAGATGATCTGTGAACATCAAAGTTATTGGACCTTGAAAAAAGGCAATTGGCAGGAACAGCTTGGAAATTTGCTGAACAGAAGCACCTAAAGGTAGGTAAGGTTCTGATTATGAGTTACTGAATGTGGTGAGTCCCTGGGCATGTGGTGTCCAGATCCTGGGCTTTGTGATGATTATCCTTTAGAATTAGGGGAAACCTCTAAAGGAGGGAAACATGATCTGTTGGGGGGAGTATGTTAAAAAGCTGGATTTTTTGTAGCAGTTTCTATTACTATTCCTGCATAAGAATTTGGAACCACCAAATAGTTCTGGTTAGAAGGGAGCTTAGGAAGTTTCTAGTCAACCTGCTGCCCAAAGCGGGGTCACTCAGAGATCAGAGCAGATTGCTCAGGGTTTTATCTAGTCAGTTTGGCTGCTTTTTCTGTAGGATGGGCAAGGGGAATTCAGGGTTAGCAGTGGCAGAATAACTTGGCTGGGCTAGTGGGCAGAGGTGATTAGGAGGGCAGGTGTTTGTTCAAAATGTGCTAATGGCAATAATTTGAATGAAGTGGCTCAGCTTCAGACAGTCACAGGGTAATTAGACTTTGCATTTGAAAGGAAATGAGCAGAAGCAGCAATAAGCATTAGGCGTGAGTCCCACTACCATGCAGTTTCTAACTTTGGAAACTACAGCTTTCTTGAAGTAGCATTAACTTCAATTCCAAGGGTATGCCACTTCCTCAGAGCAGTCCAAAAGCTGAATCATGAACTACAGAGTTGGATGTTACCATGAACTACAGAGTTGTGTGGGTGGAGGAGGTTTAAAAAGAGAGCCCACATAAGAAATGTCTGCTTGCAAAGTGTCAGCAGGTGTGTGGTAGGTTTTGCTTGTTGAGGAAAGCAAGTCACTCGTTATTTGTAAGAGAAGGAGCATCTCAGTGACAGAGGATCTAACCACAGGAGAACCAGGTGAATGAAAGGATCTCTGGAGGTTTCAGGGAGATGGGTTGTGACCCCCGTGTTCTTGATGTTCTTCAAGATGACAAAGCACATTAGTGAAGGATGGAAAGCTAGACAGGGAAATACTGGTTTTTGAAGGTTGAGAAAGTCACCTGCGGTCATTTACTTTGTGTAACAGCAGGGGAAAGTAGAGGCTCAATCCTGACCCTGAAACTATTTGCTCAAATGTAGCATAGAGATGTGCAGCCAGCGCAGCACAACTGTGCCTCCCAGACTCAAGTTTTGCCATCAGACTTCAGCTTCTTTGCAGTGACCCTTCAGTGTGTGGTGCACGTGTATTGTCTCATATGGATGTACTTGAAAGCCAGATGGGACAGACCAGGCTGTGGGAAGGTCTAGATAAGAATGTGGAAGTGAGGAAGAGGGGGCACACAGGTACACACAAGTTCGGTGAGCAGGTAGAGCTATTAATACAGTTTCAGAGCCCGTGTTTTCTGCTCCACAGCAGTTCCGAACACATTGTAACTCTCCTAGATTCCTGATGTCATTTGTGGGGGAAACGTTCTTCCTCTGCTATCAAGCCCAACCACATTGCCGAAGCCTGCCACATCGGGTACAGC
>NW_010394550.1:0-3491 GCF_000710305.1 Buceros rhinoceros silvestris
TTTCTATTATATATACATGTATGGGCCAATGCACCATATAAGTCATTGTCTTGAAAAAATACATCTAATTTTTCACAGTACGGTACATACCCTTGGTACAGCACTGCTGATGTGTTTCCATTTAGGTAACTATAATTCTCAGGCTACTATGGGTATCTCTGGACAGCTCTGTCCAGAGGAGACATAATGTCTGTTTCCAAATCTCATTGTATTATCAGTCCTCATTATTCTTAAGTTGTTAATCATCATTCCTAGGTCTTAAACAGTGTTGTTTCTTCAGAGGCTCCTCTTCAAGAAAACTGTATATTTAATCTTGGATTTTTCAAATTAATTTGAAATGTGTGGTTTTTTGATCACACTTCTAATTCCCTTCAGTCTCTATTGTTTCTCCTTCCATGTGATGTTCATGACCACTTCTAATTCACTGTCAGCTGAAAGTTTCCTAGAGTTCCTTTTTGCTGTACTGAAAGACAGTTTTACTTGAGTGTTTCATTTCTGTTTTCACAAAACTGCATTGAAATTTGGTTTGATTTCTACCCCCACAACTGTTCATTACTGCAACAAGGATATCGTATCAAAACTACACAAAAGTTAATGTTCAAGTCCCAGGATGAAAGTATCTTTACTGTCTATTAGCACAAGAATGTCTTGTCACTTCTACTAACACCACAATCACACTACACAGATAAAGCAGACATCTTTCTAGCAGTTCCTCACAGAGATAGAAAGTGAGAGAGTGTACATCAGCTAAGATCTATCAACTTCAGCACAGCTCTGCAGATTTACCCTGAGGATCTAGGCATCGTGTTCCTTCTCAATGCTAAAACAATGCACAGCAAAGTAAATAATCTATACCTATTTTAAGACAGTACTGTGAAGAATATAACATCTTATCAGGTTTAATTAGAAACAATTAAATCACAATTTATATCCAGAAGGTAAAAGGAAAAAAATCTGGCCACAATGAATTACTTTTTCCAACAGTCTGTCACAGATGATAGCATACAGTGAGAAAAATTAAGATCTCATTATATTCCTCATTATATTTGTGCAAATCCAGGGCAATTTAGTGAGACAGATTACACAAAATGATACATCGACTGAAGCAACTGCAATGTATATTGTGCAAGTCCAGAGGTTATCTGTTTATTTTGGGATAGGCCTGTCTTTTTCAATTGACAAATTCCCATAAAAAAAGAAAGAAACTATTTAAAATAACTTTGACATCTAAAGCTTCAATAAGCAAAAATATCAGTGACAAATTCACAGAAGTTACAGGGATGAAACTTCGGTATGTCTTTCACAAATTGGTTCACCTTTTGTAAGACTTTAAACATGAAGATGTATTTACCATTGAGATTATCTCTCAAAATTATTAAGGAAACTGATCACAGTATCAAAATAACAAGTTACTAACCTTGTTTAATGCAGGCGAAGTCTATAATCCAGCTTTCATCCCAAAACATCTTTTGTTTCTGATATTGAAACCACTACAAAAATAAATCAAATTCCTGATACAGCCCTACTGTCTTTGAAGGAATTAAAGCAAAGATTTTTTTTTTTCAAATATGAAAATTTGTAAGTATCCAAACAAAATCTGATGTTGAAGCATCCATCATATGAGTAATATTAGAACAAAGAGTATTAATAATACACTTAGAAGAAAACAGCATCTAATAAATGTCTTAAAACCAGTACATTCTCCATTGGCTACAAACTCCCCTGTATTGTCAATACATCTTATGTGCTACATTTACATCCCAGCCTGGACATCAGATGAGTAGTTTACATCTCCTCGTGTTATGGAATTGACCTATGCTATGTAAGTACATTACAAGAACACACTACATCCCACACCCAAGGAGCAGTACATCTTATATCCTGTAATAGAATTAGTCCCAATCCACAAATGAGGTCATATTATGTCAAATACTCTAGCATAAAGAATACCAGGTATGTAATTCTGTGGCTACTTTGTAATGAAGGAATCAATATAATAGCTGATTTTTCTAGAGAGATTGCATGAAAAGCTAACATAGGAAGCGTAAACAAATGCTTTCTAAAGAGGCCTCTCTAGCAGATAAATTATACAGCTGCTATTCTGCAGTTAATGACAAAATGTCAAAACAAAGCAGCATTTTACCATCGTTATGTCATTTTCTATAGTGTGGAATTTAATATTAGGAATTATGCATTCACTGAAACAGGTAACAAACACCCAAATAATACACAAGGAACATGGTGTGGAGATTGTATCTATATTGCAGTGGAAATTTATAACAAATAAAAAGCTCACTGAATCAAAATTAAGTCATCCCACTTTTTTAAAAAGTTTCTAGAAAAGAAATCTACATTTTATCTTGCAAATGTATGACTGAACAAAGACACGTTAGCTAGAAGTGACCACTAGGCTTGCTGTAGACACTGATATCAAAGGAATCCTCTTCTCTACCTGAATGATAAAAGAAGGCATTAGTTTCCCAGACAGGGTTGGTTTTTTGGCTGAGTTTTTTGGGGGTTTTGGTTGTTTGGGGTTTTTTTGTGTGATATTAATTACTGAATTGTATGAAAGGATCTTTCCTATCTTGTTTACTCATCATCTCAATAAACATGAAAAAAAGAAAGATGCTACTGCAGAATTTGGCAGGAATAAGTACACAGAAGTGCTAGAAGAAAAAAAACTACCTAAAACCTACATTACATAACAACAGCAAAAATAATAGGTAAATTTTGCTACAAGACCTTTAGATAAACCTCTACAAGATCAAGAAACTCCGCTGTTCTTTCTAAAACACCAGTTGTTTAAACCAGTTGCCTGACTTCTCATCTGTTCAATTACATATTTCAATCATATTATAACCTGTGGCTTGTAAATGTTGTTCAAATAGTTTTCAAGAGTGCTTCCATTCCTAACTCGCGAAGCTGCATGGAGCAGAGAAAAAAAAACAATTGTGACTCAGGCCTCCTTAGTCAGTGGGCCAGCAGCCTTCTGCTGTCAATCCCCTCTCAGCGCACCTTGCCTACCTCAGATGCTCACTGCAACTGCAGTACAAGATGGAAAGAGTAGGAATCCTCGAGGAAAGAGAAGCCTGTCAGCTTGCAGGATTTATAGGCCAAACCCCAAATAATGTTATGCACACAGCAGTATAATGACTCTATAACTGCCACATTCCCCTGCTAAATCCTTGTTATGAAATTCAGAAATATTTTTTTCAAGATGCAGACACATAACGAATTTAGATCCTCTTTCCCAGATGCACTGTGAATATGCCACAATAGCATGCTCTGTCCTCTTTATACAGACATTTTCATTCAAAGGTATCCAAAACTACTTCTCTCATATTCATACACTCCTCTCTCCTCAATTCCCTTTTGGTTTTCCTTCATGAGTCTGTTATAATAGTTGATAACTGTTTTGCAAAATTGATCATTTTGAAATAAAACAAACTGGTTCAGTTACACTAAAAGCCTATTAAATTATTATTTTAATA
>NW_010394551.1:0-3142 GCF_000710305.1 Buceros rhinoceros silvestris
CAAGGAAGTCTAGCCCAAACCGGGACAGATGAAAAGCCACTCATTTCCATAGGAGTCAGAGACTCCTAAACAACCATCTGAAATCAGGTCTCTGTTGTCTTTTCCTCTCTCATGAGTCTCATCAAATCCCATTCTCAAGTCTTGCTTTGGAAGTTATTGAAACCTGCAAAATTATCATCTATAATAGTACTTCCAGCTTTGGAAAAAAACCCAAACCAACAAATCTCTCTCCCACCTTTCACAAAGCAAATGCAATTGGCTTTCACAAGAGAAACACCTCCAGAAAATACACCATAAGGATCCAGAATGAAAACGATAAGCCAGTAAAAGTGTTTGATGATAAACTAGTAGCACCTGTAGACCAGACAGAAAGGACACTCTGGCAACAGATAGATATCTTATCAATCCAGTAAACTATAATTTAGTGATATGTAAAATTGTAAGCCTTTCTAAAATACTTTTGTCAGCTGTAACTGCATGGATGCACCTCTGCTAATCAATCCTGAGACAGCATTTTTCTTTGACTTAGGAGTCTGTGGCTTCATCAGCATTTCAAGTTGTTCACGTTGCTTTTTCATTATCTGCTTCTCAGCCACTAGGGTTTCTGGTGAACAGGGGTAGTCTGAAGCTCTGACTGTAGTCACTGACTGACTTCAGGCATTTTAGCAGACCAGACCATAAATGAACCACAATTCTTGCTCTAGACCATTGTTGGTGAGTGAAAAGCGATGCAACCATGTGTGGACAACAGGGGAGCTAAGGCGGCTTTAACTCTTGCTTCATGAGCTGCAGGCCCACATTATAGACCCTGGTGTAACTACACATCCACAGACCTGCATCAGTGTGGCTGGACCCAACTCTTCAGCAGCAACACATGCACGGTGTGTGAGCTCACCAAGGTAGAGGAGGCTGCCTGCTCTGCCCTGTTACAAGGCTCAGTGTTGCCCCTAGGAACCATAAAGCCACAGACAAACTCACTCATGACTGTGGGTAGATACACTTCACTGCTTTGACACCGTAGAAAAGGAGCCTACAAAAAGGAGTGTTTCCCTCGGCAACACTCCACCCAATAATTTCCACCACCCAGCTATTCTCTTGTGCTGGTACTGCTCCTTTTCCTGCTAAAACAAGAATAGTATTTTTAAATATACCAAAGTGCTATTTTCAAAAATGAGTTAAGGCTGCAAAACATTGTGACTCACCCAAGATGTAGGAGACAAGAGGGAGAAATCTATGACACACGCTCTGATGGGGTGGGAAAGGGCGTGCTCCTGACTTCTGCCGGGTCAGGCTGAATTCAGACTGACACCACACAGATCATCTGGAATCAGAGCCTGTCCACCTTCAGCTTTGCTTCTCTTCTCCCAAATTTTCATAAGATGAAAAGGCAGAAAAAGAATCTGCCCCATTGTTTGGGCAGTCAGTGACATGATGGTCTTCACAAGGGAAAACCTTGATCTCATTACCCATGCTGGCATAATACCCGTGAGCATATTTTAGGATCAGCACAAGTGACAAAACCATGGAGAAAATACACCATGTCAGCCACAACTGCCAACAAACCATTGTTTATGACAAACCAAGGTGGTTCTTGGTTTACAGCACTAAAACCTAAGGCTTTCAAGACCTATTTTGGGTAGAAAAAGCCCCTGCAAACCAACCCATCAGCATTAAGTATGAGAAGACCAGTTGAGCACAGAAAACTAACAGCAACTGAAGTGGTCCTGGACCATCCCTGTGGGTCTCAACCATCTGCAACCTTTGCCTAAGTCCACAACTAGTGTTTACTAAATTCTCATGCTCTGGCACCAATAAGATACTTCAGTGCAGGCAGACTGCACAGCCACTAGGATTTTTAATGACCAATAAATTATCTGCTGCTTTGGAAAAGCCAGTTATCGTATTTAATTTGACAGCCCCATGCAGGGTGAATTCCACAGACACAAAACAAATGTCAGGCCTCGAGACTAACACACATTTCTCCAGATGCAAAATAGACACTTACCAGTTGCTCTCTTAGGAGGACGGAAAAAGCGAATCCCTCTAAACTATGTAAACCAAATAGAGAATGAAGGCTTAAAGCCTCAGCATTTATTTTTAACAAGTAAAGCATAAACCACACTACTGCTTTCACATGTGCCTTCTGATTTTTTTTTTCCTTTGAATGATATGCAGTACAACTATTTTAAGATCTGCTCGGGAGTGCATGAAGCTGGCGCAGCTTGGAGGGAATAAATACTAGGTGGCACAGCTTGGAGAGAATAAATACTAGGTGCTCATTTCTCCTCAGGATTGCCCCTGGAACGCTTGTTGTGCTCTTCTAGACAGACTTGGATCATGGAAGATCTTTTCCAATCCAACTTTTATTTAATTTTGCATCAAGAAAGACAGTGAAGGAAGAGCTTTTTCTTTTATTCATCTTGTATCTCATTCTGATCTGGGCTGGAACAGAAACAGAGGAGGAACATGGACTGAACTCCAAGTGCTTTGCAGCTCTGGTTCACATCTGTTACTAATGTAACTTTACATTATCGGATAGTTTAATAAACAAGGAAGTAAGAGTTGTCCAGTGAATTTGGTCTTATCACTTCAGAACGTGATCTCTGGCTCTGACACTAGCCTATTGGAGGGACTGACGTAATTACATGGGTCGTTTTCCTCAGCTGCAAATTGAAATACCGGTGCTTTCCTTTGCCATAAGCCGTGTTGGGCTGTCGGGAAGAAAAGTGCCGTGTAAAACTCTGGTGCTGCTGAAAACCGGTCTGATGAGGCAGCAATCTTAACCATCGCTTTGCTGTTTCGCTTCTCAGGACAGGGAGAGACTGTCTCTGCGTGGAGTTAGACCGGGTGGTACTGGGGAGCAGCACTAAGCAGGTAAGAGGGACGGAAAGAGAGCACTTGAGATGTTAAACGACACTGTGCAGCAGACTTGGCCGGGCCCGATAGCAAGGACCTGGTCAGAATTCATGGATGTGACCAGCTGCCATCGTCCCACATAATTAAAGGCTGCGTTACCGTCCAACACGCCGAATTACAGGGCTGCGCTCCTTCCTCTCGGAGACCACGTCGGGCCCCGAGTGACGCTTGCAGGAATGTACAGCTCCCGCCCTCCGTGTCCCGGCTGACGTCCCCCGCCGCTCAC
>NW_010394552.1:0-4555 GCF_000710305.1 Buceros rhinoceros silvestris
ATTTATTATTTTTATTAACTTTTATTACCTTTAATTTTTCATTAAAGTTTTTTATTAGCTCAGACTGATGCAGTTTGGACATAACATTACCACCTAATAAAATTATGCCTCCTTATATGACAATGCAGGACACATTAATAGAAATACAGCATTACACAGTGTAAAGAGAGAGATTTTGCTAACTTGGTATTTCTGCAGGCTCATATGTAGAACTCTTTAAAAGTACACCAGAATTAGAAAACAAAAGCCTTCTTTCATTACATAGTTGCAAGTAAGTACAAGTAAAATGTCAGTACACGTTTATCATATTAAAGTTGCTCATTGAAACTTTGAACATCAACAAGTGATGGAAAAGAAATTGAAGGCTTTTTTAACTCTCAAAGAGCAGAAATAATTAATGGATTTAATTTAAGTCTAGTGTATAATCTGAAAAAACCCTGTGCAAAATTCTATAAGAATCCATGATTTCATTGTGACAAATGAATCTTAGATTATTATAATTGATGTTATCAGCAAAATCATAACATCAATACGCAGATGGTGGATTTTCTATTCTGAATAAAACTTTTTTCTTTTTTTTTTTTTATTTTGTTGTACTAGTAAGATCTGTAGCATATTACATTTTAAGCGACATAATAAACTCCTCTCTGGCTTCATATACAAAGAACTATGCCTAGTAATGTCTCACCTCTGACATCAATGGCCAAACACAGCTACTGTAAAAGATTTATCATCATCTTGGTGGCTATTATGTCCATTTATGGACTAATACTAGACATTGTGTAGACACAAACAAAAGCCATACTTTTGGAACACAAAAGCTCATAAATTATCGCATGAAACATACATAGGGTGCACATAGTCAGTCAAGAATGTCCAAGGTTCGTATAAATCAACTAGGCAATATAGTGACCGAAACACCTGATAGAAATTATGTTAGAGCTCTACTGCTTATTGATAAGTTGTTATTTGTAACAGCTCTTAGCAAAAGATTCTTCTAATGTTGGATTTTAAGGAATATTGAATACTGAGGTAGCTTAATGGTTGTTTAAATTGGGTTCCTCCAAAGCCTAGCCATACTAGGTGTTCAAAAATTCAGCAAATAGACTATGAAGTTTGCATTAGCAAAAGAGACAAGTAAAGTGAGAAGAGTGTAAGGCAGCCTTGAAAATTAAGATAATTTATTTGTTTGGGATACAAAGAATAAGAGAGTCAAATAAGCTGGAAGTACTGAAATGTTTAGCTTAGAAGATGGCAGAACAGAATTAGGAGAGTAAAAAAATCAGTATTGTAGGGGGATTCTGCAGAGATATTCTTGAATGCAGAGAAATTCAAAGAAACCAAACGCTGTAGAGGTGTCATGACAGACACATGGTCTTGTAGAATTTACAGGAGGAAGACTGATCGTCTGGAGTCAGTGTACCATGCATACAAACTGAAATGAAACCATGTATTTGCAATCTTTTTCTGACTTTCATGAAGTCACTTCTCTCCATTGTTTATACCAGGCAGGTAAAATAGTCTCCTTGACTCTTGAGATAGTAAGAAAAAAAAAATGTTAGAGGATGTACCAGAGTCAGGAGAATGACAGGAGACACGAACATTGCAGGGAAAATCTACCATCAGAGCTAGAATAAGCTACACCATCAGAAGTTAATCCTTACAATAAAAAAAAAAAGAACCAACAAGAAACCCAACCTCCAGAAAGTCATTTACTAAATAACCATTTGTTGCTAAGTGAAATTAAGTGACAAAACCAATGAATTAATTATATAAGTAAGTGAAATTTAAACCAGTGCAAGAGAGGTTTGAGGTCATACAATCAGAAGGCTCAATCTTACCTTTTTAAGTCAGTAACCAACCTATTTTAAAATGTCTTATGGATACTGCCCCTTTATGACTTCCTTTAAAAAGCTAGCAATTTTTTAACTTTAAAGGATTTTGAACAGTTTCATTGGAAAAGCTGATTAAAGCAGTAGAAATCAAAGTTGTTGACAACAGGATGTCCATACAATATTGCTTTTCAAAAGAAAAAAAATTACAAAAATAGGGAGATACAAAGAAATTGGCAGGTGAAGTATAACTCATTTGACTAATTTTTACATTAATGGCTGAAAACCTAGTGAAAAAACTAATGTGTGAAGATATGCTGAGATGGAACCAGCAAGAACCACAGTGGGATCAGGTCAGAAACTGTACCGGTTATGAACTACATACTGATAAAAACTTCAGAGGAATAATAGAGGATAGTTGAAATAATTGTAAGTTTAATCACTAGCAGACAGCTAAGAAAAAGATTGTCAAATACCAGTATGAGCAATGATAAAATGAAGGAAAGAAAGTTATTGTTCAGAGTGTCCATGTAGTACTCTGAAAAGATGTTTGGTAGGCTTAGATATTCAATTACAGAGCAGGGAGAACGCAGTCAACATTAGACTTGAATTCCTCACAGAGTCCAGCCAAAGCACATCTGACTTATCTCATAGAAGGTTCATAACACATTTCCAGAAAGATCTTTGGATACCAAAGATGTCTAAAGCTGATGACTATTTTTGACCCTATGGCTTTATAACACGTGAAGAGAAACATGAATTTTTACAGCATGATTAGTCCCAAAGGAGACGTGAGATGAATTTTTCACTGGAGGTAACTGTCTTCTGTGGTTTAGTTGTCAATGAGAGAACCAAAAGTTCATAGCCAGATGTAGTGAACTACACAGACAATATTTACAGCTAGGTGAACCCCTGGGTAATTACTTTGACTGCAGATGTCCCAGTGTTATGTGAGATAGAATTTGGCTAAGATGAACTGCCTGAGGGACAGCCTTAAGTCCTGATACTCAGAAGATTATTTACATCCATGTTGCTTAAATATCTTTAAAATTTTGGAGATATTGATCTCCATGCTTCACAGAACAATTTATTATTCTGCATAGCAGGATACAAACAATTAATTACCACTCACACCTGAATTAACTGTATTTGCACTGTATGGTAGAGAAAAACATTTCGGTTTTTTGTTTGTTTAAATTAGTACTTGGTTATTTCTACATGTTTATATGGCAGAAAATAAATTAGAAATATCCTTTGCACTGGAGCAGAAGCTGTGGTTTGCGGTAAGCTTTGGAAATTGGTCTGATTTCAGAAAGTTCCAGTGTGTTATTTGTTATGTTTTTCTGTTTGGAGCATTAGATATTGTGTTTTGGTTACGGGAGCCAGGCTGCTGAACTCTAACAGATTAGTGAGAGGCATGAGCACAAGTAGAATGACAGGTCTAACATTTCTGTTGTTTCTCACCTTACAGAAAACACACTTTTTAGAGTTCTGCCCCAGTCCTAGTTTTGTAAAGGGTTATGCTTCACAGACACAGACAAGCTAGAAAGGAGCTAACAAGAACGGAAATAGCAGACTATAGTTGCTAAGCTGTGCTCAGTGAAGTTAGTGAAGATGGATGTAGAACACTGTTTGCAGTTAAATGAATTTCAGTTCTAGAATATTGTGTCTTCCTAAGATACGCACCCATTTTAGTGGGAATAGATTGGCTTACTAATTTTAAAATAGTAGGAATATATTAATTTATAATAGTATCACATTCCTAGTTACTAAACTTGGGCAAATAAAAAAACCCTGTAAGTGTAGTCTTGTAATAGATCAGAATATTGTACTATATAATTAGCATCTTAAAATCTGGCTAAAACAACATTCAGTCTTTTGGTAGATAGAAACCCACAGAAATAATTGGGTAAAATCCAGCCTACCTGATTTAAACCCAACATTCATAGCAAACCTCTATGGGCCTCTTAGGTCATTCCCAATAAAAAGAAATTTTTCAGTTATCAAGAGGAATGAATATGTCAGGTGCATATGTAAACTTAGGTAAACATATTTTCCTCTGGAGACCTTCCAGAAACCTAAAGACTTTGAAGAATATACAAGCAGGAAATCCTCTATAAAGGCTCCAAACTTTAAGTGTTTTAGGTAGTGAAGATGAAGAGACAGATACTACACAGTGTATTTAATCCCTTCTCAAAGGAGAGCAAGGAGGATAAATGCTGGCTAACCTTAAAGTTTTTGATTCCATGTTGGAATTCAAGGAAAAAACATCAAGAAAGTTATGGTTCAATTTCCTCCTTGAGATGTTTCCTCAGTGGTTGTAATAAAGGTTGTTCATTACTCAGGGCAGCATCTTTGTAATCACTATCTAATCCACAGCGATTACATTTATAGAAACCAAGTACAGAGACACATGAGATACTTCTCTGGAAGAAGTATAAGGTGAGTTTCTTTTGCAGGTGAGTTCTTGTGAAATCCTCATATACTATAATTACTATGCCACTGCTGCTATCAGTAAAACTTACCTATGGAAATTAATATTTGGGAATGAGAGAAATAGGTCAAACAGCATTTAAAAAAACCAATATTTTTGTTAATTTTAGGTTTGTTCACTGTGGAGAACCGTTATGTATCTATAATAAAGGAAAGATTTAAGAATTTGATTCATTGTATACTGAATGTGTTTACATACTTCAAAGTTTAACATTTACCTGTGTTACGGG
>NW_010394553.1:0-827 GCF_000710305.1 Buceros rhinoceros silvestris
GTATTTGCAGGGAATAATTCCTATTTGTCTATTAACCAAAAGAAGGAAGTTTCAGCTCAAACCAGGAAGTTTACCTCAAACCGGGACAGAAGTGGATCCTGGTCTGCTGCATCTACTCTGACCCTGTGTATCCACTCTACTACCAGAAAAAAATCAGGAAAACTCAGATGTCAGATACAACTTAAAAAGCTATGGGAAAGAATGTGGTTTTTTCGTCTCAAATGATTCATCATAGTTTCTGTCATAGTAGTTCTCATGAATTTTCAGTTACAGACATGCACATATACACAAAAAGAAAAAATACTAGGTCTTATCTCACCTCTTTGTTTTTAGAATGAAATGATCTGGTCTAGAGCAAACTTTGTTTATAGCAGAACTTAATAAGGACATTATCTTTCATTCACCGTTATTTGCCCAAGATCCTAGTGCCTGATTTTACAGTATTCATCATTACTGAAGGACCATCTGGTTTGTACTGACAGCAGGAAACTCCCCATAGGTTGGTTACACTCCCCACCATCCCAGTAGGTTATTCTTCCTGTTGAAATGGATAGAGTTCCTTCGTGGGCACTGTCCTGGGTTCAACATGGAGGAACCGGATGCTCCCATGTTGTCCAGCTTTCTTCTTCCCAGAGAGCTGTGGTTCTCCCAAGCTTCCGGGAAGAAGGAACACGCCTCCGTGAATGAAGTCATTAAAGGGGGCACGCCGAGAAGACTCGACGCCATTTTGCCATCTTGCTTCTCCCCCTCTCTGCTCTATCTGCCCTCCTCTCTATCTGGTCCGTGCCACGGCTCCACAGATATGCTGCACAGGACTCCTGTATCTT
>NW_010394554.1:0-219 GCF_000710305.1 Buceros rhinoceros silvestris
CACTTAGTCCGTCTCTGGCCACACCTCCCCCTCAGAGTTACAGAACCGTGTCTTAAACACACAAACTCAAAGCACAGACAAGAAATTTACAGACTGCTCCCAACAGAACACACAGACGCGAGATCTGGCACCCCTGCCGAAATCTAACACACAAACAAACTAACAAACACACAAACGTAAAACCTCCTAACAGAACACAGTTATGCCAAAAGACAGAAA
>NW_010394555.1:0-1819 GCF_000710305.1 Buceros rhinoceros silvestris
GGGTACCTCAGTCCCTCGACCCTTAACACCATTTTAGTACAATCCAAAGCAAACCCCTACAGTTTCTAGCCATAACGAAGCAAAGTTGCCATCCTCTTAGAACTGTGGTGCTAATCATAGGGAAGCATTGTGGTACAATCCTTAGCTTCTGCATAAGCACGCAGGAGCTGAGGTTACCTGACATAACCAGCAGCTCCGAAACCCTAGCACTACAGCTGTGCTGCTACCGTTAAATAAGCAAGAATACACTTAGCTTCCCAGGTTCTTGAATATCAGCAATTACAGCAAGAATTTTTGCGTTGATTAGCACGGATGAGACAAAAGTAGCTGAAGCCTTTCTTGAAATATCATTTTGCTGCACCATAAATAAATTTATGATCGTAAAATAGAAATTTGGATATGAATTTTCTGAATGAAAGGACTTGAAATTTCAAACTGTGTCATGATATCCTGTTTTAATATTTTTTTAAAAAAATTAGTGTTCATGGTGACATTATTTTATTTTGAAATATGAATTTATTTGTATTTAAGGATTATAAACAAAATGCTGAAACAAATGCTATTCTTATTCATGAAAAGACCAACATATCTGCCACTTGCAAGGCACAATACATACCTGCAATTTCAATAATCTGTGTAGATTATTGGCCAAAATCAATTCTCTTTGTAATTATTGGCACATTGATGAAAAAAATATCATTTTCCCAGCTGTTTGTGATAACAGGTCGTATTATTAAATGAAGATAGAAATATTTTATTACGGCTCAGTAATCTTTCTTTCTCTCACACACACATACCCACTGTAGCTGAATTAATCTCTTTTTTTCACTAGTTTTTACTCATTATCTATGTTCTCCTATATATGAGTATTATCCTTCTTATTCTTTAAGACATTTATTGTATTTATTCTTGACCAAAGAAAAAAAAATCACTAGTGCTTGCAGTGCCGCAATAATACTTCCCTCACATATTTCATATATTTTTGTAACTGTATAAGCATGACATACAGTGAAGATTTACAACATGGCTCATGAATGTATCTAGACGAGGATGGAAAAGCATCACATTTTCAATGGTCACAAAAAGCCTTAAAATTATCCATCAATATAAGCAAACTAGAGTGAAGCAAGATTTTGTTTTTAAGCTGCAAATAAAATTAACTTCTACATGAAAGACCCAACTCAAGACCTAACCATCTCTCATATCCCATTTAGGCTTTATGTAGGAGACATAAAAACCCAGATGATGAGAAATGATTGTAACTCTGTATAAGTCACATACCCCAAATCAACAGTCATTTTCAGAAGGTCTTGTCTGAAAGCCTACACCCTTAGATACAAGTTTACAACAATACCTATCCAGGGAAAACTAGTTCAATTGAATTAAAAGGAATTTTTTAAAACCTAATTGTCCATCTATTGATAAAAATTATTCTCCTGGGGAAAAAAATGAAACAAACTAAAACAAATCCACTTTCTAATGGGAATCATCCTCACATCAAACTTTGTATATTCTTTACAAGCTCAGAGCTGGTTAGAATGATTTGCAGAAGTCTAGGTAGCAGAGTGTCAGTTTTTGCCTCTAGATCCAGATATTTTAATTATCTTTAAAGAAGGATGAGATATAGGGTTTTTTCCAGAATAGTTGCCTCTTATTGCACCCTGTAACAATCTTTGTCTGTCACCGGTTTGGCCGAGGTAAAAAACAAGGTCCAGTAACGACAACACCTTCCCCTATTCCAGCAGAGATAGGGGAAGGGAGAAAAGAATTAATGAGATCTTTAAAATACTTTTTGGAAAACTGAAACAAACTCTAATAA
>NW_010394556.1:0-8037 GCF_000710305.1 Buceros rhinoceros silvestris
CAGCCCGCAGCCTGCACGGAAGGGCCGCCTTGGGTCTGCTGGGGGCTCGGCCAGGGAGAACCTGGAGCTGAAGGACATCTTCATTGCGGTGAAGACCACGAGGAAGTACCACAAGAGCCGGCTGGACTTGCTCCTCCAAACCTGGATCTCACAGGCGAGGGGACAGGTGAGGCTTTGTCGGTGGGCTCGGACAGGTGGCCAGGAGCCTCATCCCTCCGCTTTCCTGGGTAGCCACTACACATTCTCCTTGCGTATGTTAAAAACCGCTTTTCTTGAAAGACTGAGGAAGGTCTTGTCTAAACGGTTCATCTAAACCTTCCTCCAAAAGAGACTGTTGCTGATAAAGCTGTTAGCCTGCAGTCTGGGATCAGTGGTCCAAGCAGGAAGTACGGCTGTAAAAAACTCTACGGGATAGTGAAAGACCCCTACTGCCGATGTATCTAAACCAAGGTTTTGGACTGAGTAGTTCAGCGACTTAGGTCCTTCCACAGAACAATGTAGAATTTGTTCCCCTTGCTTGGGAATTTCAGTCCGTTTGGGCATATTAACGTCAATGTTGTCCAGCAGCCGGAACAAGACCGTGGTACCATCTGGCACATTCCACCCTGATTTTCATTCTCCCCTTCCAGCTTGCTTAACAGCTGGGGATGACTCCTAGCCAGAGAGAGGAGGTACTACCAAAACCACAGTCCTTCCAATCTGGAAATTGGTTGTCTCTACCCTGAGATGAGGAGTGTAAAATCTTGGATGCTTTACTGAAATGAGACTCTTCTGGTTTGCAGTGCAGAAATTTATCAAACGAGGCAGGGGCTGAAGTCGCTGGGGTTCTCTCCACTACCACTGCCCGCTCCAGTGGCTCCTGTGACATGAGCTAACGAGATAAAACATTCAGAATTCTGACTGCAGCTGAGCAAAGTTGACGTTAGTTTCTGAAATTCTTGAATGTGGACACGCTGTTTTTTGTCTTCCACAGACGTTTATATTCACAGACTGGGAGGATCAGGAGCTGCGCCTGAAAGCCGGTGAGCAGTGTAGCAGAGGTGCGCGCTGTCTGCTGCAGCTGAGTGTCGTTTCTGTCGTACGTTCTATAGCAGTCCCGTTTCGTGCTGTACAAGCAATTAGGGAAGTCAGGATGGAGAAAATGGAGACGGTGTCTTCTTTCCTGGGAGAATATGCCATTCTTGCCACCTGGACAAGATGCCTGGAACCTCCTGAGCACTGGGTCCACCTTAGCACCCCCCCTCCTTCCTGTTAGCGAGCCTAAGTCTCTCTGGTCCGAAGTTAGGTATTTCCTTTGCCTGCAGTCTCCTGGTGCTGTTTATATACCCTGTGCTCACACATTTTTACACACTCCACAGCTTCTGTGCCGTAGGCGTAACCTGTGAGCCCTGCTTTTACTCCCTGTGTGTGCACCATGTGCGCTTCTGGTGTCAGTCCCAAACGGGCGCTTCTTTTGTGGTCATTTTTGGGCAACACGTGCTTCTCAGACCTGAAAGGGCTGATCTTTATTTTTCTAGGGGATCATATGATCAACACTAACTGTTCTGCTGTCCATACCCGGCAAGCTCTCTGCTGCAAGATGTCTGTAGAATATGATAAATTCCTGGAATCCGGGCAGAAGTAGGTGAAGCATATTGTTACGATTGTTTCTTCCAGTCCTGTGTTCTCAGGACCTCGAGTAACCTTCTGTGCTGCAGCAGGGAATGCAGCATTAGCTAAATGTGGTGGTGAGCATGGGGAAGGGAGCACAGCGTGGAGCGGCGATTGTAAACAGCATCATCTGAAGGGTGGGGAGGATGTTGATCTAAAGGGGATTATCAATTTCAGCCTCTTTCCAGAACGAGGGTCTGGGGGTGCTCTCAGCTTGCAGCCTGTAATTCAGGACGACGGGAAGCACTTTCTGCTCCAAGCCTGTAAGGCTCAGCTGTAAACCTGTAACTCATTCCACTGCTCTGTAGTACCTTCCTTACTTTGTTTTGTTTGAAGGTGGTTTTGCCATGTGGACGATGACAACTACGTGAACCCGCGGACTCTCCTGCGTCTCTTATCTGCCTTCTCACACAGCCAGGATGTCTATGTGGGGCGACCGAGTCTGGACCATCCCATTGAAGCAGCTGACCATGTCCAAAGTGATGGATCGGTAAGCAGACTTGGCAGTTAGTCTGAGAGACATTCTGATCTTCTGAGCTTTTAAAACCTTGAGAGTTCATAGGATTCCCCCATAAAACCAAGTGATTTAATCTGCAAGCCGTGAACCTGGCCCTGATCGCTTTCAGAGACAGGGCGCTGGGTTAAAAACCTTCGCTCTGACCTCGTATGCACAAGTACCATAGAGTTTGTCTCCTGGGTCCGTGTCTGTTCCTCTTTACTCTGGTATGTTGGTGACTTCCCTCACACCAGAGGTGAGGAGGGCCTCCCATCTTGACTCTTCCTTTTTTGGGGAGCAGTGTTCCTTGTTGTAGGGTTTTTGGGGTTTTTTGTTTGTTTTGAGAGCAGTATGACATTGTCTTCACCTTGAACCAACCTCAGATGGGCGACAAAGGCTCTCTGGGTGTAGAAGGCACTTCCAGGACTGAGTGGTTACTAGGTTTCCAGGAAGTGGGAGCAAACACAACTCGGTCACGAGATGCATGTGCTGAAGGGCCAGTCCTCACCAGGTCACCTACAGTGACAGGCCTAAAGATAAATCAATCCACTCCTCAGAAGGTCAGTTACAAAGCAGCTTGTCGGGGAAGACTCTGCAGAACAAAGTCTCCTTGGACATGGAGCCAAGTGACTAATGGACCCCCTTTGATTTCCTCAGAAACACTGAGCTGCTGTGGCCCTTAGCTGGAGTGACCAGGGGACAGATGGAATTGGGTGGGAGTGGGACTATAGTTTCCCATTTCACGTGTCCTGCCTCACCTGTGCTGACTTGATGGTTCATCTGCCATGATAGTTTTCATTGGAGAGAACAGCTAGCTGGGCCTAAAGAAACGGGAGCTGATCTGTAGTCTGGTTCTGACTCAAGTGCAGTATGTGGTATCCAGTAGAACCTCAAGTTCCCTTTCCTGGCCAACCAAATGGAAAAACCTGATCATCAGTAACTACTGTGTGTTCTTCTTGTTGCTCTTCAGAAGACAACCGTGAAATTCTGGTTTGCCACAGGTGGAGCAGGGTTCTGTATCAGCAGAGGTCTTGCCCTGAAGATGAGTCCCTGGGCCAGGTACAAGCTGTTCCAAGCTGAGCTCTGTCAGTAGGCATTTGGTGGCCTTTAAAGCTTGTTTCATCTTGTTTTCTACGCTCTGTTTCACAGCCTGGGTAATTTCATCAGCACTGCAGAACGAGTGCGTCTTCCTGATGACTGCACCATTGGCTACATCATTGAAGGGCTGCTGGAGGTAAAGCTCTTGCACAGCCCCTTGTTCCATTCCCACCTGGAAAACCTGCAGAGACTGCAAGGGGAGTCTGTGCTGCAGCAGGTAGGGCTGAGCCTCATGTCCTGTTCTTATAGTGACACCTTGCTCTGGTCTGAAAGAATACTCACCAGAGGTTTAGCACTCCTAGGATGTCTCAGACCTGCTTGGAGCTGCGGCCAGTCCAGTGCCTTTGTTTAGGTAAAGGGCAGACTTGCTCCCGCGCCAGTTAAGTCACTGGCCCCTCTTTTGGGAACATGTTCTGCTACACTAAGCCTAAGTATGGTGTCCCCCATCTCCACCTAAACTCTTCCGTGAGCCGCAGTAGCAGCAAGTGTAGAAGGAGGCAATGTTTCCTATTTCTGTCTTTGCCCGACCGTCTCGGTTCTTGCTCTTAGGAAAGACTGGTGTAGCAGCTGTAGCCAGCACCACTTCAAGAACTAAGACATAGTTAAATGGTTGGGTGTTTTTAAGAATAACTTATCTGAATCTCAAGAAATTTAATGTTTCTTGGGGAAAATCAAGTAGTTTTTAGCTGCTGGGATACGTTTTTACTCCTGGGCAGTAGATGGAGCTGTGAGGCTATCCAGCAGCGTTGTCTGCCTCTTGCTGTTTGGCACCAGGGAAGGAGTGTGGTTTTGCCCCTGCAAACTGCTTGGTTATATTTTCCTGGCAGTTGTATCAGGCGGCAGAAATGTACACGCAGGGACAAATTCCAGCGTGAGGTAATCTCTTTCATGTTAGTGAATTTGAAAATTTCTCAGTGCAGCGCCATGTGGAAGAGTAGCACTGAGTTCGAGTTCCAGAGGTCTGAATCTTGGTGCCAGGTTTGTCAC
The DNA here is from genome assembly GCF_000710305.1 of Buceros rhinoceros silvestris. Classification (NCBI taxonomy): domain Eukaryota; kingdom Metazoa; phylum Chordata; class Aves; order Bucerotiformes; family Bucerotidae; genus Buceros; species Buceros rhinoceros. The sequence goes on from NW_010394556.1 coordinate 4,232, forward strand.
GGGGCAGTCTTTTGCATGGTGTTTAACATCCAGATGCTTCTATTTCCTGCCCCCTGCGAAGACGCTACTACTGCAGACTTCAGAGGACATCCGGTGAGGATGACCGTACGTTACTCAGTGAAGGTGCAGACGCTGGCAGGGTTAATGTTCTCACAAAGCTCACAATTGTCACTCGTCTTGTCCTCCAGAGCAGCGCAACTTTCAGCTCCTTTGTTTATGCTCCCGTGTTGACTTGGTCCATTTGACCAAGGCCCCATTCAGTGCCAATATCGATTATGTCAAAATGAACCACTGTGTCTTCAAATGAAACCCAGCGTTCGGATTAGGCAGGATCCTTGGAGTCTTTCTTCATACCTCATTCATAATCCTGCCATCCCCACTCTGTTTTTCTGCATTACTGTTACAGTTTCTGAATATTTACTTGCTTTTACAGGTAACCCTAAGTTACGGGGACCCTGAGAACAAACACAATGTTGTGAGTGTGGGAGGAGTGTTTGGCCTTCAGCAAGATCCAACCCGGTGAGTGCCCACTTCCAAAACGAGATTGCCCTGCCCGGTTCGTGTTTATCATCTGTAAGATGATCAAACGTGCTAATGGGGTTATTTTGTCATGTTACTTTGTCATGCCTGTGCCAAAGGCAGCTAGACTCACCCTCTGACTGCTGCACGCTCAATGCTAATACGTTCCTTGTATGGAGAAGTCCAAACTAATATTTTCTTTTTATTCATAGATTTAAATCTGTCCATTGTCTGCTCTATCCTGACACTATTTGGTGCCCTGCTAAGAAGATTCATAATTCGTGACTAGTTGTTGACACCTGTATCTTATGTAGTTGACGTTGAGACAGGAGATGTCTTATGGACAAAAGTGGTGGAATTTTTTGGTGGTATTTTCTTCTGGGAGACAACCAGAGGTATCTACAAAGTTGGTAGACGGACTCTGTTTACAAAAGCAAGACAGTGTGGTTTGTTCGGCTTCAGCCTGCGACATTCCAAGAAGAATCCTTGTTCTTTGGTCTGGTGGCTCTTTATGGAATGACTACAGTCACATGTGTACAAGTCACTTTACACCTTCATCTGAGGTGATGTGTATCCATGCTTGGACACGTCCTAGGGAAATGCAGTACTTGGAGCGACAGCATTCTTACTGCTGTGAGGGGCTGTCTTGAAGCTGGAGTGCAATAGCAGACGGTAGTCCCCATGGTGACAAGAGAGGGGAAGTTTTCACTCATCTTTCTTGGGAACAGAATGATTTAAGAGCTTCTGTGGCCCGCCCCCCTGTACTAAAACAGGGTCTGTTTGAAAACACCAGAAATCCTGGAATCACTAGGGTAAACAAGGCTGAAAGCCCTTCGTGGGAACAGCCTGTGTAAGGGTGAGCTTTACTGAGGACTGGGCAAGGGCTGCTGGCAGCGTGCGTTCTCCCCTGTAGTCCCTGTGTACCTCCCGTGGAGGTGATTGCCAGGCTGGATCTCTTCCCAGCTGAACTGCAGAGGTGCTTGACGATGGTGGTGGTCTGCCAGGTCCAAGAGTATTCCCTTGATATTTGATCCTGAAGAAATATTTGCCAGACTAGATGGTAATCGCTTCTGCTGCGTTGCCCACAGCAGGTTGTCTGAGCTGAAGCGTGGGTGCTGGCTGACGCAACGTGCCCTGTGTCTCCTGCTGCCTGGGAGGGAGCAGGAACGCTTGCGCAGCTGTAATGCCCTGAGGAAGTTCTTGATGGTATCATTCGAGGACCTTTAGTTGTATGACAGTGGTTACTCCACTTCAGCCTCTTCGCATAATATTTTGATTACCTTAAGGTCTAGATCAGTGTTTGTTTTTCCTCCTTAATGTTTCAGTAAATAGTTTGTGTGCTCACTGAAGGAGACTTGCGCTCCCACAAAGGCAGAAGTTCAGTGCTGCAGCGGTATCACTTGCTGCTGTTCTTTACTCAAAGCGAGCTTAGCTTTTAGAGTGGAAGAAATGGGGCTTCACATGTTTACTTCTCCGTTAGTCCAGACTCTGGCCATGTGCAATCCCTGCCTGACATGAAGAGCAGCATAAAAACTGGCTTTGCGAGACCACTGTTTACTCTCATAAACTCTTCAGAAAATACTTGTGAGAGGCTGAATTATGGAAGAATAATAGAAAGACATTGTAGAACCTGGAACTATGGTTAATGGCTAGAAAGTGGACCTAGCAAAAGTCCAGTTTCTAAAGAGCTGTGCTGAACTGTGGTCTCCAGCCAGTTGCTTAACTTCCCGCCATGCCAAAAGTGGTATAATGTAGGCAGACGCCTGCAGTGCAGTCAAGCACGAAGCTTGGCAGAGGTGTCAGCCTGCTGACATACACTGCTCCCTGCGCTCAAACACACACCGTTCCGTTAATTCCACTGAGGAGCAAACAGCCTGACTGCTACTTGCTACAGTCCTGCAGCTCATGCTTAAATTCCTCCTTTCCTTCATGTCTACTAAGGTGACCATGAGGCCGCTGCAGGGAATTGGACCAAAGTCTAGATAGTGCAGTGGCCGTTCCCTAACAGGTATCCCTGCACCACTACCAGCCTGTTACCGAAAACAGAGGAGGACTTGCGGAATAGTAGATTGTGGTATGTTCTTACCTCTTCGTTAGGCCTTCTGCTCACTAGAACTGAGGCATCCTGTGGCTTAACAATTTGTCGTTAATGGCTCTGGAGATTCCTGGCAGCATGTAGCTACTTTTTTGTTGTTAGCATCTTGCTTCCAATCTGCTGTAGCAGTAAGCCGTGAAACTTCATGAGCCTTTGATGAGATTTTGTGTTCAGACACCGACTCTGAACTCTCTTATCGGCGTGTTTCTTCCCGTCCCACTGGCAGCAGCGTCTTGTAAGACACCACAGGCAGCAGGGCCTGGGTAGTGATTATGTGGTAAAGTGTGGTTCAGAATTGACACCACTTCATGGGGATGGCAGCAAAACCGGGTAGTGGAGGTTTCGCACTGTATCATTGCTCACCCTAAAGCAGGTGTGCCCAAGGGGCAGCGTGCTCTAAGCTGCTGGAGTGGTGTTTAAACTGAAGAAGGACCACGTTCTCCTGTGCGGGCAATACAGAACTGTCCCGTGTCTTCAAGCTTCTTTTAAAGTTTCCTGTGTTGACAATAGTCGGCTGTGTATCAGGATGCAGCTTTTTAATCAAACTACTGTCTCATACATAAAGTGATTGTACAAAATACATATTTAAATATGTCAAAGTCTGTGTTTTGTCATGTTTCTTGACACATTCTGTACACCAAAAATGGACCATAACCCCTATAAATCAAGAAAACTACAGCCTCCCGTCAGGCTGCTGTGATGACCAGTGGCCAAACAGCATGTGAGTTCGGTTGTCTTGGATGTGCAGAGGAATTAATATGGATGGGAGGAATCCTTAGAGGTTATGATTAGCAAGAGCAAAGTAAAAGAATGGGAATAAGGAAAAAGTTAATTGTATACTTGTCTCAGCGCTTTCTGATTCTGCACTTGGTAAATATGCCACAAGAGCTCTTAAACTTCAGTGGCCTCCTCAGAAAGCAGTGTCTGAATGAGGTAGGTCATACTGCAAACAGACCTGATAACGGGGTGCTCTGTGCAGGGCGGGAGCTGGGACTGCCACGCTGACTGTCAAGTGTGGTGCAGTTGCTAATCTGTGACCTGGGGACTGTCCCCAACCTGTGGTCCTGCTGTGCCTTCCGCCACGCTGCTGCTGTCGCACCGGAACGCTGCTGCCTCAGTAGAGCCCGTGTACGTGACTGTCAGGCTAGGGCTGCCCGCAGCCCTCCGCAGCGTCAAGGGGCAGAGGCGGCAG
>NW_010394557.1:0-9044 GCF_000710305.1 Buceros rhinoceros silvestris
TACGTGACTAACGTTGCTGTCCTTGAACAGTAATGCCAACAGGCAGGCAGGCAATGTGCAGCGTGAGAGCCGTGCTCCATCACACAGAGGAGGCAGCAGCCATGCCACACTGCTGGCAGTCAGGCCCCTAGCTTCAGCCCTGGCTTCTGACCGGCTCCTGGGGCTGCGGCTAAGCAGGGAAGGGGCAGTCAGGCTGTAGTGGGGGGCTTAGGAAGGAGGGAGGGATAAGACATGGTGGCAGGTGAGATCTGCCACTGTGACTACTCCTGCTGCCTGCATGTCCACCACAGATGGCTTCCTCTGGCTGCTGCCACCCTTGCAGTGATGGTTGGAAGAGGCCAGAGGAGACTAGGGAGCTGGGAGCCCTCGGGACTGGCACGCTGATCTCCTAGCACCCTTGCTGCTGTTCTGGATGCCTCCCTACAAGCGGTAAATGAGTAGCTGAGATATAGGAAACACGTAAGCCTTACCATGATGGTGTTCAGTTCAGGCTATTTTAAGCATCCCCGCTGTGTTCATCTGGTCCTGCCACACGAGCCAGCACAGGTATTTATAGCACAGCCTTGATCTCAGGACTGTGGCATAACCATAAAGACGGCTGAGGTATCAAAGGGACTTTTAACTTCATATGGATGGAAATATGTTCTGTTACTAGAGATGAACTGGAGATAACATTGTTTGTATGGAATTGGACACGTGCTTTGTCTTCAGTGCTTGCTCTTAAACAAGAAAGGACTGCTCTCTGTCCGCCCCACTTCGTTCCCTGCTGAGCCCAGGGCAGATTCCAGTCATTCCAAACCTAAAGACAGTTTTAAGTGTCTAAGATGCAAGCACATCAAACCTCAGATTTCCTTTTAATTTATTTCCTTTTACCCTGTACTGATGGGCACAGTGTCTCCTACCAGCAAAAGTAAGAGCATCACCCAGTAAATCTCTTTCCAGGGGTCAACAAGAGAGCACAGAGCAATTGTCTAGGGAGAGCAAGATTATTTGCTTAATTCAAAACCACTTTTTTCTCATTAGCTGGCAGAGAAGGGGAAGGGAGTAGAAAAATCAATAAATATAATAACTTTAATAATAATCACATAGGGAAAAGTTGAAATGAAGTTAAATAAATGAAGTTTAATAATGATTTTTAATTACAAGGGCTTTCATTTCACTTTTCAAATGGATCTTAAAAACCCTGCCCTTGGAAACCTCACTGTATTTATGAAATAATGAATAATTCAACACAGCTGCAGTTGACACTTCACACACCACTGATGGTAATAGCATTGCTGTGATCAATCTGCAGAATGCCTTTCTTTAAAGTTCCTACATCTGGCTGCTAATACAGCTCTGAATCACAACGCCTTTTGCAGCCCCTAATTTTCTGAAGAGATGCACGCAAGCAGAACTGAACTACTTCCTAAGCTTCTGCGAGGCAGGCTGGACTGCTCCATGTGACACCTCGTTCGGGGTTGGAGTCGGAAGCATGAAAGAGGGGTCTTGGAAATTACAGCAGGGTGGTATCCTGGCTGTTAGCTTTGGGCAGGGAGAGAACGCTCAAGAATGTGCCTGCAGGAGAAAAGCGCTTAGATGTGCCCTGGCATGCCAGCTGAACAAGTCTGAGTTTTGTCTCTCCGAGGACAACAATTTCCGGAATCTTACAAATGGCAAATTGTTCTTACGATCTGAACAGGAGAATAAAGCGAGAGAAAGTGCCTGCTCATTTACCAACAAGAAGTCTGCCCCAGCCCCTCTTCCTGGAATATCCCTCCACTATCAACACACTGAAGTACTCTTTGTTTGCATTCATCAGGGAGAAAGCTACATGTTGCTGAAGCGAGTTCCTCACAGGCTGGTGGGATCATCGGCAAAGCACCAGGGATGTACCAATCCATAAGCATAAAAGAAATGAAAAGACTACCATTAAAAAACAGCAGCAACAACAAAGCAACCTCCAAAAAACAAACAACAAAGACAGTCAAACTTCATAAGGAAGTTTTCCAGTGAGTGACAGAGCTGTTGCTATGTTTCATAACAGTGAGACAGGACGTGGCTTTAAAGTTCTGCCTTAATCAAAGCACAGCAAAAGACTTGAGAGAGTATCACCTGCACTTCACGCTCCTGTTTCTAAGGAGCTGCAAAATTATTAAGAAATTGTGTCATGTTACGTATCGACCCAGTTTTTCAGATGGTGGACTCTTAACTCTGTGGGAATACATTGACGGGACAAACTCAAGCCACTTAAATCATTTATGCACGTCAATTTGTGGAGGTTTGATTCTGTGGGCATTTGGAATCTCAAACGTACACATGACGCAGACGGTGCTCCGTAAACAGTCACGTGGTTGAATCACTTCATTCACAGGATTTCTTTCGCTATCAAGTTAATGTGCAAAATACTCTCATTCGTTTTTGACTGGTAGGATCAGGGTGCCTTGATGTAGACACGGGAGGAAATAGGGTACGATAGTAGTTCCTGGGGTTCAGAAAACCACCACAGCTCATTTGCAAAATCTGTGTTTTTTCCTCTCGTTCTCCTCTGAAATGATGCCTGACTCTAAAATGTTGTTTGCCACGCAGCGGTGCCAGAAGCTGCGCTGTCTGTACATATATCATTTCGTGAGTCCCTTCCAAAGCCACATCCCACAGGTACCAGGTGAGAAGGAGTTCAGACTTTTATCAGATCCCACTTGTGGGAAATCCCACAGGTCTTCGGTTCGGCTCAAATTTGGTCACTCATTCCTTCCAACTCACTTTCTTGACTACTAAACAAAAAGGCCCTTAAAATAACTTGCACACTTAACTTTCAATCAAAATTTTAAAAGATATCTAGAATATTCTTAGGAGATACTGAAACAGTAATGGCCTTTGCATTTGGGGCTAATCCTAAGGGAAAGCCCCAGGTCTCTTGGGAGATTTCAGGTTTTATTAGTCATTTGGAAATTTAGACATTTTAATGTCATTTATAAAATAAATTTGAAAGCTTGTGCTCTCATTTACCTACAAAACCCAAGAAAGACGTAGCATTAAAGCTTACCAGGCAGCAGAAAAAAACATCCTTAGCAGCTACAGGAAAGAAATCTGTGCTGAGAGCCCTGAGGCACGCTGGAGGGGGGTTGAGAAGAACCTGCTTTGTGGTGGCATCTATCAAGACATCCCTGTGGCTAATGTAATGTTTCCCTGTACCCAGCTCAGAGCTACCTGCCGATACAGAGGAAGGAGAGATTGTGGCTTTGTATCCCTGCCTAAAGCCACCTGCATTGGACCACCAACTCCAGCAGTGCAGCAGGAGGGAGAACGTATTACTCGCCACAAAGACTCTGGATTTAACTGTCTCTCAGTTTTTCTGTGTCATGCTAGCAAAACAGGAGATCCTCCATGACAGGAATACTATCTCAGTCCTAAGGTTTGCTATGTAAATCTAAGAAGAGGTGGGAAATGCTCTCTTTTCCTTTCAAAATTAAAAAACAAACAGCAAAAAAGCCCAACAAAGTGGGATTTAAATACCTCCTTTAGGTGTTAGACCTGCTATTGGCCTTGTCTTGTGTGTGAAGTCACCGTTAAACTTTGGGGGCAGGCTTTCGAAGCATGGAAGACTACAAGCTGACTGATAATTCTGTCATTAATTATTGCTACAGTTTGGGTTTGATTTAGAACATATCTTTGAAAGCAATCTTAAATGCTAATAAGAGAAATAACTCTGTACAAAGTCTTCCCTGTTGAAGATACCGCATCAGCTTTGCTGTAGCTCCCCTCAAGAGCCGATACAACAGTCTCTTGCAGCCAGGGTTTTTATCTTCCAAAACACCGATGTGCTGTTCCATTTCCTAAGTTATTTACCCGGTGATGCAAAACCCAGGCACAGAGCTGTCTTCCTACTGCATTTAGACAGGCCCGTGTATTAAGCAAATCCTCGTACCACATCCCTGAAGTCACTGAGATAGTGCAAAGCACTGAGGTCCTGTGAAAGCTGAGATGCTGTGTCACTTACAAAGAAAACACTTCCTTAACCGGAGTGCAAATTTCCTTAAACTGCCTTTAGATGGAAGCTGAGTACCTGAAAACTCCTGCTTGGGAGGCAAGCTCTGGTTCTGCAGTACTAGCTTCTCTGCAACCTGATTTTTCTTAGCCGAAGAGAACAAAAAGCAGAAAACCTTGATTGAACAGATTTTGTTTTGTTTCTTTTTTCTCTTTGCTTCAAAAGAACTGCTGATGTAAAAAAAATGTCAAAACACAATTAGGGAGGCCTTTCCCGCTCTTCTGTATACTTTCCGACAATATTTAATCGTTACCTTCCAAATTAGTTTCAGAATGATAGCAAATAAATGGAAAAAACCCAAAGCACAATGAGGGAGACAGAGCCGACAGGGCTAATGCCCAAGTCTGAGCCTTTGCCTCTGATTTTAGAGGGTCTTTCACACGAACTTGGCACTTTCCTGAGAGCAGACACTTTTCCTGCTCACTTGAGATCTCATCTAATCTTGGTATTTCAGTAGAGCCCATCATGATACAAGCTAAATGGCCGTTCAACCAATCTACAAAGAGCAAACTTGATTCTACAAACTCCTTCTATTTTGAGAAAGAGAAACATAAGGAAAGACATTGTCTTTAAGGAAACTCTGCAGGTTTCAGCCCAAAGGTAGCACAAGTGCAGCAAAGATCGACATGCAAACCAAACCTATTGCAACGTCTGTCCTTTGATTGTAAGGAGTCTGACAAAAGCTACCATCACAGGAAGATCTGCCATACAACAGAGCTTCAAGAAAAGCTAAAATAACTAAGCAGGAAAGCACTGACAGGAACTGAGGGCTGTGATTGATGTGGCTTTGCCCACGTGGAGCAGAGCAAGAAACTGTATTTTGAAAAAGATCGACAGGGGGCTGAGAGCCATGTAGTGCTCTGCTCTGGGTTCAGCATCACCACTGAGAGTCAGGCCAAACCACGTTCTGCATGAAATCTGAGTGAGACAAGAAGTTGGCTTTCACCTACTTTTATTTTTCCCACCTGCAGGCTTAGGTTGCTGCAGACAGTTGCGGTGAGCCACCACCATTTATTCCTGGCAGACAGGAATCCCCGACAGCCCTGAGCTCTTTCCAGCTCTGCCTCCTTCCCCACCTGGAACGTCCCTGCAGCCCATCCTCTGGGCTAGCAGAGCTTGTAACATCTCATGCATCTCGTTAGGCTGCAAGCAGTTGGGAGCTGGAATGGTGCTTGTAAAATAGTGTCTTGTAAAGTACATAGCGCACCCAGGGTGCCATATAAATCAAAGCAATCACTTCACTTGATGTAAATTTGTCTTCTGTTGCTAAGTGGAAAAGTCAGGGAGAAAATGGAGGGGAAAGAGGGCTGGGGTTTTTTACATCAGTCAAATTGCTTGGATCTGTAGGACGACAGGTAGCTTACTCTTACGGGTTGCTGGAACTGTTTTCTTCTCTCCTATCCCTTTAGGGAGCCTTTCTTCAACACTTGCAGCTCCATCCTTCACAAATGCATTAGCCTCCTACGTCCCCACCTCTGAAATCCTAGTTAGAGAGAAACCTACCTGAAGACAGAGCAAGGTGTGCAGCTGCAGAGAAGTAGAAGCTTCCCCCAAAGCTGCCTGACCTGCTAGCCCTGCCTCTGCTGCCTGCAGCCTTGAGGAGGGCTGCCCGCAGAGCTGAGCTCGCCATACAGGTGATGACAGGGACACTGCTGATAATAGATGGGGTATTAAGGAGCTTTGTCACTTAGCTCTCAAAACCTCCTAGTTTTACAGAGTGGGGAACGGATAAAACCTGATCAGCTGGATAATGGACCTACTGCACACCGCTGGGGAGAGTGGAGCGTGAGCAGTGACTGCATTTTTTGCCCCTCGTATTACTCTACCTCATAGATTTCAATGAGAATTTACACAGATTAGACTCCCCCGCTCTCTTCTCTTCGCACACCCATGTACAAAAGTGCCAGGCCAAATACAGAAAAAATGAATGAGCTAGGAACTTTGACCTACAGACATGCATGCACACAGTCACAGGTTTTTTTAAATAATAAGTCCTGAATTTTAAAACTGTTCCTTCCTCGCTATGGGGGGTGAGGGGGCAGGTGACAATATAATTTCAGCAGCTGAAATATAAGGAACAACGCTACAGTAGGACTATTTAAAAAGCCTCCAATTAGCAATACTGCTATAAGCACACATATTAGTTCCTAATTCTTGTGCATGTTTCAACTATTCCATCTCAGTTTATGAAATTCAACATAAACCCCCCTCTGTGTGCAATATATAGTGAGGTGAACTCAGTGTAGTGAATAATTAAACAAATACATATTTACCTCCCATCCCCTCCATTAATAAAATACTTGTGAATTTAATTTTGTGTTATGGATCACTCAGAGCTGTTTTCTCCACAAAAGAAGAGAGGAGACAAAAAAAATAAGGTGACTGTTCTTAAAGCTGAGATGTAACTTGCTGTAACAGAGTTTCTCTGAGTTGATGAAACACTCACCTTCAGAGCTCAAGAGCAGCGTCAACCTACATTACTAGGGCCTCCTCTTCCATAAAAAAGGCTGATTTTTCCTTAGAATTAAAAATCTCTGTTGTTGTGGATTTCAGAGAGGGAGGAAAAGCATCTGGGTCACCAGGTCGCCCTTTGCTGAAGTAACTCCACAGAGGAATTTACCCTCCAGTACCCAGGGACGCAGACTCTGGCATGCACTACCTCACCAGGAGAAATCTCCTCTTTGGAGAGCAGGAAAAGGAAATAGCAGCTCTGTCAGTCAGCCTGACTGAAGCATGGCTCTTCCAAGGGTGGCATCTCACCTGGCTGCTGTATGTGGTACATGGCGTTTAACAAAGGTCAGGAGTTTGGGGCACGTATCTGCCGACCGGATTGCAAAAACTGCCGAGTTTCTGAGGCAGACGGGAGATGCCGTCTGTCTCCCCGAGGAAAGCGCTTTGACATTCAGAGAGAAGAGCTTGCCAGCCAGCTGACGGCTCTGGAAAAGAAACCTCAGGATCCGTTTTGAGATTCTCTGGGATAGGACAGTTTGACTTTCCAATTTCCAGATATAACGAAAAGGCAGGGAAAAGACTGGCCTGTTGAGGCAACAAAGGAGCGTTTAGGATATGTCCTGTCAACATTACGACATGTTGCGGGAATTTGGGCCAAACACCTATAAAAATCAGATCAGGTATCAGTGAGCTCTGTTCTGAGCTCACGCAGGAGAAAGCAGAGAGATGGTCAAAGTGGCCTTGCACTTCACAGTCTCATTTACAATCATGTTTTCTTATGTACCAGAAAACTTTGTTCCTGCAAGGGACTCACAAAACCACTGTCCTGAAGGACTTCCCATTTGCTAGCGAAAGGAATTCTATCCACCTCTTTCTGTAACTCTGCAGCGGGCGATGAGGACACGAGCACATTGCATTACAGCTTTGTCTTTTCCTTAGAGACACTTTTGGGGTTAGTGAACGATGACACTACAAAATATATGGAAAGGAAGAGTGATCTGCTGGCACCAGAACGTGAATTTTCTGGCAAGTTTTGATGGAAAATAATGAGAAATACAGGCAATCATGGTCATATTAACCAATATTGACTCTTTTGGACTAGTTACCAAATGAAATCATGCCCTGGAATGCAGTTTGGTTTGCCAGAAGCATTATTTCTTTCTGGAATTCAAATTTTCAACCCAAGAAACAACCACATTCTGTCTAAACTGAAAATACCAGACAAGAGTGTCACATTTTAAGCGTGTACTGAAAGTTTGAGCAAAAATGAAAACAAACAACTCTTCTGCCTTGTTACCTAGCTCTGTCATTTTATTCACATGCTCCTTTCAGGCTTCAAAGACAGAGACTAACACTTCACAGAGATCTGGGCTGGCTCCCAGCACTGTCAAAAGTCAGGCACAGCCTATTCTGCTGTCACATTTCCCTCAAAATGAGGGGTCTTCTGGCATGGGACCAGTAGGGGACACACTAGAAAACAAATTCTCTCGACCCAGATTCAGAGAGGCTAACCCTAGACATGTCCCCACTTGGGGCAGGAAGCCCTTAAGGGGATATTTAACCTCGGGTATGTGCTGAAGCCATTTGCTTCAGGTCCGTCCAAGAACGGACCACTGAACTGGGGGAACGTGTTGGTGCGTATGTGCGCGGGGCGGTGGGCAGTGCTACAGTTAGCGTTTCAAAGTCCTGGCCCAAGGACTGGCACACACCTGCACTGGCAGGTTTGGAAGAGGCAGCTCTGGGATGTCCTCTGTCAAACCCAGTGCACACCTGCAGCTGTGATGCAGCCGAGACCTTGGAGCATCAGGTAGCCAAGACATCAAGAGGATGTCACCTCAAGGTGGAATGCAGTAGTTTACTCCTACTATATATGGATATGTGTTTGCCAAGGGAATGACTGAATACTGGTGGGTAAAAACTAGCGTATAGTTCTGCTAATTGTAGAACAGAGAAAGATGAGTGAAAGCTGGTGATGCTGGACTTCTTTTAAAAGGAGATTGCTGGTAAGCTGCCTGTGAACCCTGCTGCAACACTCAGCAAGCTGTTTCTGGTCACTTAGTCCGGAAAATCAACGCCCTAGGGTTTGCCAGGTAATTCTGCTTCTATTTGTGAATGGGAATAAATTTACAGGTTGGAGATTGAGCAAGCTAAGCAGTAAAGCAGAGAGCAACCAGGCTGCTGAAGGTTGTGCCAATCCATGCACCATGAGAATGCTCCCCCCGTGCAAAAACTAACGGGCTTTAATTCCTGCCTTACATTCACAATATTGCTGGCTTGTCCCAAGCCTGAGAGGAAGCTACTAGAACACAGAGTGGGGAAATCACTGATATGGGCCCTACCTCTGCATTCAGAACAGTATTTGCTTCCTTTGAATGCAGGCACTGCATGCCAGTAAAAATAGGACACTTTTCAGTGGGGATGCAGTATTCAGACTGCCAGAGAAAGCTTGAGAGTGTGAGGTCTTACCTGACCCCTGTCTTACACTTGTTTAGACCGAGTACAGGGATGTGAAGAGAAGCAGTGCTGTTGGGCTGTGGAGGTGTTAAGGGTCGAGGGACCGATATAC
>NW_010394558.1:0-1131 GCF_000710305.1 Buceros rhinoceros silvestris
CGGGACTGACAGCTCTGGCGCCGCTCCGGGAACGGCCCGAGGAGCAAGCGATGGCTTCGGCCCTCGGTGTTAACGGGCTCAGATTTGGGGGTTTGGCACGTTTGAGCGCCGCCAGTCCTTCCATCCCAGAAAGTTTCGTAGAGAGATGCGAAGAGTGTCGTGATGCGAATAGACTCTTCATTTCCCTATGTTTTATTCCAGTCAAAGAGGACATGGGGGCATCTCACAAGGGTAACTGTCTTCTGTGATCAGCATTTCAGCATAATCAGGGCAAACTGCCCTAAAAGCCAGTCCTGCTGTTGCTCCCTTCCAGCTCTGTCGTCTTTGTGCGTTCTCTTTGTCGAAGGAAAGTGCTGGACTGGGTTCCCAAGGGAAATTCCACTGCTTTTTTTCTGGGGGAAGGCCACCCTGAGGCATCACAGCTCAGGCGGTTTTAAGTGAACGCTCCTCACTTAACAGAGGTGTCTGACTACGTGAGTGAGCTAACAAGAGCAAACTAAATTTGTTTTAATTACCTTGATTTTTTTGTTGTTGTTCTTAATACCTGGGTATTTGTAATGGCTTATGGTCTTGTACAATATCCTACAGTTAGAGGATCGGAACTATACCGTTCTCCCTTTATTGAACCAGAATATGTTTAGTCTTTATTGAAACAAAACAAATTATGTGTCTTTCCCTGAAAACCTTGTAATGTGTTTTGATTTCTTTATTTCAAAGTAAGTACTGGCCGCTAGAAGGATGGTTTCAGGCCATTGCTATTCCTAGTGGCAAACAGAAAGCCTCAGAACATACTGTTGTGAAGAATCTTCACAATCTGAAATCTGTAAGAGGCAAGAAAGTCTTTTTACCCTTTCCTGAAATTTTAATTTCCTGCTATAAAGGCACATACTGTTCTCTTCATATCAGTGTGTTATTAATTAAAAGGTGTTTTTATGTTTCAGGATGACTCACTTGTAGTATGGAAGGAAGTGGACCTGACCCGGCTGTCAGAAAAGGAACGTCGTGATGCTTTGAATGAAATTGTTATCCTTGCCCTGCTGCAGCATGAGAACATCATCGCATACTACAATCACTTCATGGATAACACCACTCTGCTGATAGAGCTGGAGTACTGTAATGGTGAGATCCCTA
>NW_010394558.1:1202-12950 GCF_000710305.1 Buceros rhinoceros silvestris
GGTTGAGACCCCTACACGTAGAAACGGGCGGCTGCCACATCGCTGAGTCACCCTCCTGCAGAACCTGCAGGGAGTGTTCCTGGGGTGTCCTCTGGGGAGTGGAGGAGTGGAGGTGATTTCTGCTGTGTAGCTACTGATGAAGAGATTGAAAACCCTTCTGATTGATCTGTGTCTCAGGTGCCAAAGAAAGAAGCCCAGCAGTTAGTGCAGGCAATTCAGGCAGTAGCTGATTTCTCAAGTCTTGCAGGTAGCTGGTGCAGTGGAAGAAGTAAGTTATTGGTGGTGTCTATTTCTAATGCGCCTTGCTGTGCTCTTTCAGGAGGACAGTGGAAAGAGACCATGAGAGTATTTGGGCCTCTCTGTGAGTGCAGAATGGGGCTGTTCTTCAGCAGTGTCACTTAAATAGATCCCTCCATTTGGCAATTATAAATCAAAGCTTAAAAATATACTGGCACACTGCAATCAGGACTTTTTCCTGCCTTGTGTTATCAGCTTCTATGTTTACTATTTAAAAAAATTAAATCCAGGCCTTCAGGTGGTGAAGAAAACTTTAAAATTCCATCCAAGAGTAGGTCACATGGTATTGTATGGAGTTTGCAGGGGAAACAGTCCCAGCTGGATTTGATAGGAGTGTATGAGTTGCAACTGCTCCTAGACAGCTGGAAGAGAAGGTCACATACATCTAATACTGCTGGAACAGCTAGTTCCTATCTAGAACTGTTTGGATGTGTGGGACAGCTCCCCTAGCTAGGTATCCTGTGTGTGTTTGGGGGTTGCGTTAAGCTTTGGCGCATCGGCAGGAAGTTTTCTTGACGGAAAAGGCTGTTCTCGTGTTGTTATCGCCTTAGGTTGCTTCCACTGGGACAGGTTGGGGAGAACAGCAGAGTTCCGCAAAGTAATTTTGAAGGCAAAGCTTTTTTTACTTTGCTTTTTGTTCTTATCTGGCAGAGTCCAGTGCAAGAGTAGGGTAATATTAGCTCTTTGATGCACCATTTATTTTAGGAGTGCTCTGTGTGAGGTATTTATCTGCCCTGAAAAGAGTGCGTTCTTGGGGCCAGTATATATTCATTGGAGGGCACAAAGAGAAGCTGCATACTAATGAGGTCTGTACATGTTTGTTAATGGCTCTAAACTGTTTGTTCTACTTGGGGACAACAGCCAAGAGATGAGTATATAGCCTGTGTTGTCTGAGGACATGAGAAAGAGGGAATCTCATTTAGACTTAGGCATATCGGTTTTGCCAATGTTATTAATTGTTTCTGTGGGTTTTTTTGCAGTTTACAAGTCCAAGATAATTCGTAATTTTTAAAGTAAGATTGGACAAGTTGCTATCAGACGTTCTGCAGAATCCAAAGTTTTTACCGTTTAATTGGCACATCTCTTCTGGAGATTCTAGGAAAGACTTTCTGAGTAAATATTGCCCCCATATTACAAGGGAGGAAGCCAAGTTATTAATTAATTTGCCTGTAGTTCTGTGTGTATATCATGGCACCATAAGACTTGGATTTATCATGAGGTAATCAGTGAATGCATCTGAAACAGATTTAGGAAGAAATATTCTAGAAAATGTATTTGTTGAAGAGAGAATAGGAAGGAACTATTTGTTTTTCTCCTTAGTATGTGTGCATGGAGATATTATTTGCCTGAGTTGAAAGCTTATTTGTGTCCTTGTGTAGGATTTTGGTATGTAGTATCTGTCATGCTGCTCTTTGCTATCTTTTTTGCAGCTTTTCTGAACCAAAAAATCAGATGAAGAACAGGATTCACTAAAAGCCTGCATAGTCTAAATCCCTAGGAAGAAGGTTCACGAGAAGAGGCAGAAGTGAATACTTCAGTTAAATTGTGAATATGAAGAGTGATTTGTACATAATTTGCAAGTGTAGCCATAAGGCAGAAAAAAGAAATGTTGAGAGGTTTAGCAAGGCTGAATGAGAAGAAATTAAACGATGAGAATCTTAATTAGAATATCAGACAAATCTTCCTAACAAGGAAGTCTGAAAAAAGTCCCTCAAGGAGGCACAGGAGCCATTGAGACCTGCTTTGGACATCTGTAACTGGACAGACCCATGGAAATCGCACAGCAGAAAGCTGTCTTGCAGCATAGCCATGGGAATGGGAAAGGGCCTGGTGTTCCATTACTATTAGGATGTCATATATGATAATTGAGAAATGGAATAGCAACAGGATGTGATCAGAGCTTTTGGATTTACTGGTAGGATGCTAATCTGACAGGGAGTCGCACTGCCTGCAGCTGTCAGCGTAATTTCTTTTAGCTGTCCTTAATTTTTAATCTACTATCTTGATACTGTGCGGTGCCCTGAGAATTTTGCTGATCTCAGGCTTCTTTTGGTGGTGCTGCAGTTGTCAATGCTTTGTGGATTTTGCATCGATGTATTTGGCAGGGCAAGTGAAGGAGAGGGGTGGGTCAGAGCTGGGCAGTAAGCGAGGGAAGGCAGTAACTTGTGTTTTCAGGAGCTACTCCAAACTTATAATTGCTTTCTTTCTCTTTTTCTTAATGTATTATTTATTTATATATAATGCTGAGCAGGACTATCTCACATGGTTTGGTGTACATGTTATAAATGTTTACTTATCCCAGGAAGTGCTTAGAGATAAAAAATTAGGGGCTGCTAGCCTCTCTTACTGATTTACTTTCCTGAGAGTATTAAATGGCTTAGATATACCCGTCTTGGATGGAAGAACAACATAATTTTGTGAGTGCCTGACCAGCTTAAAGTGAAGAGTGCTGTGGGAGAGCTGTAGTGATCCATCAGATCTGTTAGATGTTGAATGTTCCCAGCAGTAGTAACTGCTACCATTAAATAAGATACTAAGATAAATAAGAACTCTTTGTCTTTCTCACTCACTTATAATTACAGGAGGTAACCTCTATGATAAGATTCTGCGGCAGAAAGACAAGTTATTTGAAGAAGAGGTAATTTAGATGGATTTGAGGGAGTGGTGGGGCTGGCCTAATGTTCTGGGGATCTGTTTGGTTGTCTGAATATTTATACAGTATTTTTTTCATAGTAGTGGTGGGTAATTCCTGTGTTTATCTGGGGACTGACATACTTCCTTTCCTCTTGAATGTTGCAAGCATTTATGGACTATCAGAAACTTCTTGTTTTCTTTTTTGTCTGTCTATATGCAGTATAAACTTCCAAGGGAGAAATAATGAAAGAGTTCTCAGCTGAGTTTGGTCACCTTATCATCATCTTGGCTAACATTTAACTTTACAACCTAATTCTGTGTTTCTTCCTGTATCTCTCTCTTAACTATTCTGTAGGTTCTTTTCTGAGTAATTACCTTGAATCTATTTCACCATAGATTTTTTTCTTGTTCCTTTATCTTTTCTTTTTCTTTATTTTTTAAAATCTTTTTTCTGCTGTCTGCCTCTACCTCACACTGAGACGGTTATTGATTACACTTATTTATCTTACGTAATGACTTCTAAGGCCTTCCAGCTCATGGTGAATATTAAATGGTTGCAGTTCATATTCTAGAAAGCTGAACTGTAGATTTCTCCCGTTAGCTGTCATTCCTAAGTCTTTTCACTCAGTGACTTCTGTGATGATTGTCAGGACAGGCACTGTGAACAGCACCAGAGCAATCTACATTTTGGAATATCTTTTCAGGGATTTCTAAATCAGGATATTCTTTATTTTCATACACCTGAAAGAGCATCTAGATGGCAGGGTCAGACCCTCTTGCTATGCCTGTGTGTGACAGGGACATATGGGATTTTTCAGGGGCTGGTTTTGAGCCTCATGTAAAGCTTTTATTCCTACCTTTGCAGATGGTGGTTTGGTACCTCTTTCAAATTGCATCAGCTGTGAGTTGCATTCACCGAGCAGGAATTCTTCACAGGTAAGCATGGCGTGAAGTAAAATCAAGCTAACCAGTGTGGTTCATGGATGTGAGTGCAGAATTCCTTCAAGTAGCCTTTGCTTCTGTGTTTAAAGCAAGCACTGAGCTTCTTTCCAAAGCGTAGCCTAGACGTTAAGTATCGTTTCTGTAAGGAATTTTATTGGGCTAGAAGCAATCTTGTGATAAGTGTACAAGAAATTTTGTATACGAAAATGGACTTGCTATCTTCAGTGCTGCAGCTTTGTGAACAAAGAGTTAATCCATGTAAGAAGGAAGTAAATTGGCCCTTTATTGCCATAGCCCACAAATGATGTTTGCTAAAGTGGGTAGGAAGAGAGCAGTTCCTGTAGGCCGAAGGGTCTTCCTACCCACTCCACAATTAATAGTTTAAAACCAGCATGTACATCCCTCTGTAGTTTCTGGAGGCTGACAGTGAGGAAGAGTTTGCGTTGCTGCATTGCTGTAATATAACCTATTTGAAGATCTGTCCTGCGTTTGGCTAAATCTCATTTCTTCAGCCTGTGATTTAAGAAAGTAAAACAGCTTGCTAGCTGGTAATGGTAATTGTGATGTTGACTGAGATTTCAGCGAGCACATAATTACCTTTTCCATTGCCCTTTTCTGTTTGGGAAGGGTAAATTTCATGGCTTATGTGTGCTTCAAGGAGGCCACGATGTTCTGGGGAGTACCACACATGCAGATAGCTGCTTCCAGCATGGTTGAATCATGCTGCACAACATCCTTCTCTAAATGATGAGCACAGATGTGTGAGGATGTTTTCTGCGGGTTAGCATCTTGGTTGCTGCCATTCTAAATCTTTGGTAATTGGGAAGCCTTGCTAATGAAGGGTTGGTAGCCTACACTCAACGAAGTAATGCCTACGTTTTTGACCTAAGTAGGTGTCATATCTGTCCTGCTTTGCAGTGGTTTCCTGCTTACCACCTCTGCCCACATTCACAGCAGGCTTCACAGTCTAGAACACGTGTGGCCCCAAATCCTTCCGTAATAATGAATTGAACAGTTACTTAAATGTTTGCAGTGATTTCCTTCTGCTGCAGACATTGTCAGAGTGACCCAGGACTTTGCGATGCCCCAAGTGGATGAATGCAAAGTGCTGCTTTACTTGATGTTTTCCTGATCTACCCTGGGAAGTTATTGATGGTACGTTAGGAAAAGGGGGTGTTACGCAGTGTTGGTCATGGGAAGCATGTCATACTGTGGGGGCTTCCTCTCTGTATTTACAGTCTGTTACATTGATCTGAGAAACTACATATAAATTATTCTGTCTGGGAGAAAGTGTTTTCTATAAGTTTCAGAATTCAGTATTTATGTGGCTATCAGTCTTTTGATCTTCTGGGCATAATATGTCATGTTATATTGAAGAGTTGTTCTTGAAGTGTAAGGTAGAGGGGTGTTACACTTATTCTAGAGTGGCATCTGTTTCACACCCTCTGTGTGTGTATTTATATTTGAATACCTACATATTCACACATACGTTCATGTTTTTAGTGAGCTCAGCGACTCTTAGCTTGGGTCTGTTTATAAAACCAGGAAAAATAAGACCTTCATATGAGAAGAGACTCAGGGGGATAAAGAACTGTCTTTACACAGATGTCTGGAAACCTGAGCTTTTTAGACTGCATCGTGTTTCTGTGGCAATGCGATAAAACAAGGATAGCTGCAGTTACTGCCCCAGTACCTGGAGTCCCATTGCCTTTGGGGAGCTCTGTGTGTGTATGAGAGAGAAAGTGCTGGCAGAATAGCAGCTAGCTTATTTTGGGAGGGAGGTATAGTACTGTGTGGAAAACTGAAATCTGGAAATATATTTGAGCATCTGCATTTTTTTCTCCTTTCAGAGATATAAAGACATTAAATATCTTTCTAACCAAGGCAAACCTGATTAAGTTGGGAGACTATGGGCTGGCAAAGAAGCTGAACTCTGAGTACTCTATGGCTGAGACTGTGAGTATCTGCCTTTTTTGTGTGCAAACTGAGGTGTTTTTTCTTTCATCTCGGCATGCCTTGCAGAAGACCAAAGGGGTGATGCTCTATATTCTTGCTGTTTGTTTTCTGTGGTTTTCCTTTCCCTCTCCCCTTGATTTTCTTCAGTGTTACCTCACCAACATTGGTATATTTGTTCGTGCGTTGCAGCCTGCAGTTATCCTTGCTCCTGGGTTACCTTTTAGAGGTCTATCTCTCTGCAGAGCAGCAGTGGACTAAATATAAGTGCCACTGTGAATGAAACTGTGCTAGCACCAGCGTAGCTGTGCTAGGGACTACCACTTTTCTTTCCCTGGTACCGAGGGGTGGTACTTGCAAACGTGAATCTATGTAATACAAAGGTGGTCCGAAAGTATGTAGTCAGTACAACTAGTTAAGCCCAGCTTAGCAAGTTAAATTAATTTGGTCATCATCATCATCATGGCTTGGCTTTGCGCACGAAAATCTGGGAAAGGCTTTTCCCACGCTCACTGCAAGCGATGAGCGCACCCTTCGGGGCTGCGCGGTGGGTTTTTTAGGTGAGGCACAGCGTGCGCGGAACTGGCTCCACCCTTTACACCTGGGGTTCGTCTGCCAGGGCCTGGCGAGCTTGGACGGTGACAGCGAAGTCCTCGGGTCGTAGGTTTGGGTAGGGTGTCCTTCTCTTAGAGGATGGAGCCTTACAGGGCTAAACGAGCTCCATCTGCCTGGGTCTGGAGTCACAGTTGTCCTTCTCCTAGGATGGTGCCCGAAGGCTAGTGAGCCCATCCTGCCCCTGGACACACTGTGTCTGACCCTGCAGCTGAGGCCTGTCTGGCCTGGGAGCCCCCACCGGAGGCACCTGCCACCACCAGCACAGCTCTCAACCTCACAAGGGCACGCAAGCTCCTTCCCCACGGCAAGGGGGTGCCCGTGAAAGAGTCGCTGCTCTACCTCCGGACAGCACAGACCCGGGCACGGGGTGGCCGGGGCCTGCCAAGGACGGGAGTCCTGGAGGTCTAATTTGGTCATGCTACTGTGCTAACAGGGGCAGTTTGCCTCAGCTGCATCTGGAATAGCTTGTATGTGCTTGCCTGCCATTGCACCATGCCATAGATATGTCTCCTGTCCCTTTAGTACTCGGGCTCTGAACTGAATTACAAAGAAGCAGGAAAGGCACTTGCGCTTCTTATGGTAATCAGGTGTATGGTTTATTGGTAATACCCTTGGAGAGGGGCAAAGCTGCGTATAAAAGATTAATTCTGCCAGAAGGCTCTCAAGCTTGGTTTTGTTCCAGACCATTACAGAAAGCTTCCAAAGTTATGACACAGGTTAAGCTGTACTTCAGCTTGTGTTTCCCAGCTCCATCGATTTCTGTGGTGAACACTAGGCTTGGAAAGGGAGACACTGTATGGAGCTCTTACCTGCTAAAGGTCTTTATTGTAGTTTGGGCTGCAGGCTGGCTTGCACTGCTTGCCTGGCCGTATTGTGAGATCTAATGCAAGCTATTGGTGTTCTGCTAGGATGTGTAATTAAATACTTGTCAACCTTCTGCCAGAACATGAGTGCTATTGTGCAGTTTCACAGTAAATGGGAACTCAAGGCTACCCTTGCTAAGCTGGGCTGCAGCAAAACAACTTCTGTTTTGTAACATTTTTCATGGGCTTCTGGTTTTCAGAGAAGGTGCAGTCTGTGCTGTTTGTTTTTGCCTGTGTTATGTGCGTTTATCTACACTTGCAAGCTTTTTTCTTCCTTTTTCAGTTCTGAAAAATTCTGAACTGCATACCTTCAACCATATTTCATTTTGATATGCTGTCTGTGCTAGTTACTCAAATTGTGATCTAATTACTAGGGGCATTCTAGAAGTAATTTTTTGTGAAATGAGTGCGAAACATGTTATTGTCAGTATTTGTAACCGTAACAGCCAAATTATGATTTTGTAAAATGTTTAAGAAATCAGTGTTTAGTCAGCAAGACATAATTTATCGTTCTGCCGTTTACCAAGGAAGATACAGAAAATGTGTCTTACTGAAAGCTTACATTATCCTTTGCTTAAAAAAAAAAGTTTAAGTGCAGTACCTAGTTCTCCATGCGGTAATCCAACTGGTTGGGCTTCTCAACCTTTCCATGACTAGGACTCGTGTAGCTCTGTAGCTGCCGTGCTCTGTAACGGGAAACAGAAGGGAGATGGCGATTCTGAATGTGCCCATTAGATATCTAGTGTACTAGCAGAGTCTAATGAAAGGCAAGCTGCATAATCCTTGGAGCTTTGCTGAGAGCTCTAAAGAGGGCAACGTTATAGTTATATATTACCCGTTTTTCTATTCTATCTCTCTAATTTTATTTTGCTTTCTAGTTCCTTGCTAGGAATGAGCTCCATTCACTTGGCAGCTTCGTTCTTACACCTTTTGTTATATTTATTCTGTGTCTTCTTGTTGTGACTTTGAGCAATGGCACTATTGCTGTTGTACTTGGGAGGGCTTCTGTATTTAAGAGCTGGGTTTTGGGGTGGAGGATATTTGTTCTCAACCAGTCGTTCGGGAAAGCTCACTTCTGAAGTAAAAACCTTTAAGGTGGGATTCCAGTCAGCTTGCTACTTACAGACCCAAAAGTAAGCTGTCTTTCATTGGAGACAGAGTAACCTTTGTCCTGGCAGTACATTGTGATCAGCGTGGCTCTATAGCCATGGGCTGGCATCTATGTTTGGAAGTTTTGCTAGATCCCTTTTCCCTCAGCCTCTCATGAGGGTTTCCATATGTCTGGTCAGTATGTAAGCCGCTGATTACCTCTAAATGTACTATATTTTAGAGAGGGGCAAGTCCTCGCTGTGTTCTTGTGACTATTACTCTATTGAGAAGTATGTACTGTGTCAGGATCTGAGCAGGGAGATGTCTAGGATCTTTTTAGAAACTCAGGCACAGGCTTGTGGACGAGAAGGGATGAAGTGTGCTTGCTGTTCACATTCCTCCAATTTGTTGTTGGGGTGTGTCATATGTGCCACTTCATTGTGCGTCAGAGCTGTGTCTTGCTCTAGCTCTGATGCTCATGGGCCTGAGTCATCATGATGGATGCAAAGCTCCTGAACTGAAGACTGCTGGATCATTTCTGATTTTTAAATGTTCTTTTTATCCTAGCTGGTGGGAACTCCATATTACATGTCCCCAGAACTCTGCCAGGGTGTGAAATACAATTTCAAGTCAGATATTTGGGCTGTAGGCTGTGTCATCTTTGAGCTGCTTACTCTGAAGAGGACGTTTGATGCTACTGTAAGTCTACAAGTCAGGATGGACTGAGTAACATTTTTTTTATCTCCCTGAGATTCACTCTCGGCTTATAGTTTTCTTAACTCATGTTTTTCTTTCATTGTTTAAATCTACTGATGAAGAAAATAGTGGCCTGTGAAAGATAAAAGAAAAGAGAGTGCCAACTGTAGCCGGAGAAAATGTCTGCATGATTTCCCCTACCCTGTACTGCAGGTGCCTCTCTGGCTTCTGCCAAAACCACCCTAGTCTGCAGCCCTGGGTTTATCAGGTGCAGAATACAAGCCATGCTAATTTGTGTCATGGTTGTAAATGAAACATCCTTTTCTCTACAAGGAGGACGTTTGTGATTGTGTAGTCTTTTTTTGTTGTTTCAGCATTGCTAGCTGTGAATTTTCTGTGCAGCATTCTGCCTTTGGATTTCATGAGTCTGGGTGCAAGAGAAATGTGGTCAAGCTGGTTTGGGGAGGGTGAGAAGGTGCATTTCTGGCTGGCATTATGTGATTTGCTAGCTTGGGAAAAGCTGCTAGCTGACACATTGGAAGATTTTACAGCCCTTAAAGAGACAACGTGAAAATACCATCCTTTTCTGACTTCTTTTCAACATGGCTACGACTCCGCAGTAATTTTGCTGCTGTGTGGTGTTTCAATGATGATGTCCTGTGCAGGAGATTCCACACAGAGAGAAACACGTTCTCCCTGCTCTGTTAGGAAAGTTGGTGAAAAGCTGGATGTTGCCACCAAGTCCTAGCTATCAAAGGTACCGTTTCTGCAGAATTTGTTACTAGGTTTCTGGAGAACCTGCTAGACAAGGAAGAAGAAGGATGTGATCTTGTCCAGGGACAGAGGAGGAAAATAATGATGGCCTGTCGAATCTCTCCCTATTGAACGTGTTGTCCTTGCAACTTATGTCTGGTTTCTGCCTAGAATCCCCTGAACCTTTGTGTGAAGATTGTACAGGGAAATCGTGCCATGGAGGTTGATTCCGCTGTCTACTCCTGGGAGTTGATCCAGATGGTGAATTCCTGCCTTGATCAGGTTGGCAAAATAATTTTTAATTTTCAGACACCCCTTCCCAGCTGCCTCAGCCATGGAATTCAGGGATGAAGGGAAAGGACGTGCCTGTTGCAGCATGAGCGTTGCTGATGCAGGGTAGTTCCTGTGAGGCCTGAGGCACCACTAAAGCTGGACTTCCTCCGCTTATCTGAAAGCATTGTCTCAAGATGCCGTTCAGTCCTGCAGTCTCTGGAAGGGTGCTGAGTTTATTCTGATGGCAATTATTTAAGAGGCTGGCAGAAGCAATTGTTTCCCAATTCAGTGCTGTGGTTGTGAGAATATCATCTCAGTGCAGTATCTTAAGGTTCTGGCTTTCTGACGGTGACTTTGGCTTTCTGTAGGGAATAATTTCTTGAAAGCAACGTAATATTGTTACCTTCAGAGCATGGAAGTCACTCTTCCACATCTCTGGCATTTATTCATTCCAAGTACTTGAATTAAGGCCTTTGCCTTCTGATGGGAGTCAGGGAAGGAGGTCCGTGCAGCCTTGAAGGAGGTCTTCTGGTCCAAGATTTCATTGCAGAAGATGAGCATTTCACAGAGAATGACTTGTTGCCTATGTCTTTCAGGATCCAGAGAAGAGACCCACTGCAGATGAATTGCTTGAACATCCTCTTCTCAGCAAACGCAGAAGGTAATGAGATGGTCTTGCCTGAAACCTGGACAGCTGGCAGGGAGAACAGAAGGGTTTGTGCGGACTAGTGGCATTTATTCTTTTGTAGCAAAGACCTTAAGTTAATTTGGCCTGATGTGAGGCAGTTCACTTCATCCTCTTTAGGAGAGAAGTGCATTCTTGCTGTCTTGTCTTTTGATCTGATGTTCTGTGGTGCGTTGGTATGGTGAGAAAGATCTCTGGATTCTTTCTCTTAGAAGCTGTTTTATTAAGAACATTGAGGCATCCCTTTCTGAGGCTCCTTTGAGAAATGCTCGTTCCTGATCTTGAAATCTCTGTGGATGAAGGGTCACAGAGATCCTATGGTCATTTGAAAAGGCTTTTCAAAATATACCTATTGTGCAGTATAGAGACCCTAGCTTTCTCCCTTCATTGCCTCCCTCTTCTGGAGAGAGTTGCATTGAAACTGGCCCATTTTAGCTTAGTTAGACTGTCAGCCTGCACAAACTGTTTTTTTGTGAAAGGTGAACCATAATTCTGGGCTGTTTTCATCCCATATTGGTTGTTTTGGGAACAGCAGACTTAGCCCTTTGTACTAAGGATTATTTTACTTGGTGGTCAGCAAAGTTTTGTCTTCCTGCATGCACTGGTAAAAGCCCAAATCCTGGTAATACTGAGCGACTTGAGGACATTCTTGTACGATATGGGTATTGCGTGGCCACGTTCTGGTATACATGTAGTTTGTTGCCCTCAGTGCTCCTGGAAGTTTGTTTGCTATACGGTGTATTACTTCTGCCCTACTTATTGTGTATTGCTGTGAGCCGGTGTTAAGGGTCGAGGGACCGATATACCTCGATTTACCTTAACAGACTCCCTCTGTCCTGACAGGAAGGGATTTAATAGGGAAAGGAAGAAATTCACACCTCGGTCTGCTCGGATAGCTGAAACACACTTTAATATGTATATATATATAATAATGCCACACAACTATAT
>NW_010394559.1:0-2748 GCF_000710305.1 Buceros rhinoceros silvestris
GTGTGTGTGTGTGTGTGTGTGCTCGTGTGTGTATGCGCTCGTGTGTGTGCGCTCGTGTGTGTGTGTGCTTGTGTGTGTGTGTATGTGCTCGTGTGGTGCACTTGTGTGTGCCTGTCTAAGCCGTGGCGGCTTGGTGGATTTTAGGCACTTCAGGCAGAAACTACAAATCTGCATCTGATTAAACCATCTGATTAAACCGGTGCTTTGTAATATAACCTGTATGAGCCTGTGCTGAGCACCCCTCACCCTGAGGGAAGCCCAGGCTCCCTTCCAGCCGGAGGAGGTGGGGGCTGCGTGCCTCTGGGGCAGATCTCCCAGGGACAGGAGACTGCGGGGCAGGAACTTGGATGCCTTTCTGTGCGGATTCTTCCCCCTACTAGAGAGGCACAATGGGGCTTTGCATGAGTGATACAAACATGCCAGTTGTACTTAAGGTTGACAAATAATGTAAACCACACAATCTGGTTTGAGGGAAACGACTTCACCACAATTTATTTTAGTGCTTTAAACATCACGCCAAACTCTGTAGTGAATTGCTAAATTAATGCCGGGCTGCCATCTAAATAGACATCTTCAGATCACAAGCATGTTATAGGGGGAATGGTTTCCTTTGAAATGGTTCCCACAGCTTAAAGGCTGTGCAGAGAAAAAATGTGCCCAGGATTCAATTGCTGCCAACATGTGGTGACCACATTTCTCTGCCGCTATTGGCCAAGATGCGCAGCAAAGCTGAGGAAGCACCATTTGAGGTGGATAGATAAACCACTGATTGCAGAGACGGGGAATGTCCTAACAGCTTGCTCTGAGGAAAGGGATAAAGCAAAGTAGCCTCAGTTTTGAGCTCTTAGCCTGGAGAAATATGCCCTTCCCAGGAAGGCATCTGTTCATCCCCATCATGCACTTTCTTGGCTGCTCGCGACACACCAGAGAAGCCCAGGGAAAACACCGTGGATGTTTCTTCCACTCTTAGTTTTCCATCGGTGTCTTGGCTGATGCCAGCAGCAGTGCTGCACTCCCCTGTTCCCTCCGGGACCTGGAGTCCTGGGAGAACCGCCTGTCAGATACCCTTGGCAGGGGAAGCCAGGCTCTGGGAAGCTCCTCCCTGGGGAGGGGGTTCTGCACACAAGAGTCACAGGGAAGGAGAAGCTGGTTTAACACCTTCCT
Source organism: Buceros rhinoceros silvestris (assembly GCF_000710305.1). NCBI lineage: Eukaryota > Metazoa > Chordata > Aves > Bucerotiformes > Bucerotidae > Buceros > Buceros rhinoceros. Next base: position 1,165 of record NW_010394559.1, read on the forward strand.
CACCCATGGGTCCACTTATGGTGTGGTCTGGAAAGCTGCAAAGTGCCTGCAGGAGTGTTTGAGCTTATAGGATGCCCTGCAGCAGTGTGGGGGGAGAAATCAGGGGTGACCCTGCCCCTGCTAGGGCAGCCCAGCCAGGCCAAGGCAGAAGAGAGAGCCATCAGTGCAAGGAGAGCCATGCCTCCCCGGGAGGGAGGTGTGGCAGTGTGGTCCCTGCCCGCGTCCTCGCTGGCTGTTCTTCGGGTGGCTCCAGCTCTGGGTGCTGGGAGCTCACAGCACCAAAGCACCCCAAAGCACGGTCTGGCAGAGCCCGAGCTGCTGGCGGTGGGGAAAGGGACCATGACAGCTGCCCCCTCCAGCCCAAAGGAGATGGTGAGGCTTATGGTGGGCACTCATGCCACATGTGTGCTTCACATATGTACTTCAAAGGCTGGAGATGCACTGGCACCCAGCAGCTGGGCTCCAGCAAGCACACTGTAGACAAAGGACCTGGAGACAAAGCAGAGGGAAGGGAGCTGTCACTTGGCCACCGTTCCCACCATTCCCACCCAGGCAAGTCAGGGTTTTTTTCCCCATCACCAGCCTAAAATCCATCTTCCATGCTTTCGTGGCTCAGTTGCTCTCTCCCCTTATGGTTTCCTTCAGCTGAGCTGGAGGAAGAATAAAGAAATGTCTCTCCGGGCCCCAACCTCTTACAAGGCTCATAAATATGTCTGTGCTTAAAAACTCAAGGATTAATTAACTCATGAGTATCTCCGAACCAAAGCTCTGGGAAAGAGCACCCTCCCTCGCAGGAGGCAGCGCAGCTGCGGGAGGTTTCCCCAGGGCTTCTCCCCAGCCCAGAGACGCAGGACTGGGAGGGACCTGGAGCCAGGCAGCACCCAGCAAATGGGACCCCAGCCCCTCACTGCCACCGCACACCAGCAGCAGCGGTGCCATGGGGCACCCGGGTGGCCATTGGCACCGGGTTGCCAGGCCATGTTGCCACGTTGCCTGTACAGTGTTTTCAATTAGGTGCCTGACAATGCCCAGGCGCGGTGGTCCGCTGTAAATTTTGAGGGCTGGCGGTGCCACAGGAACATTTGGACCAAGGGGGCTGGCACCTTGGGGGCATCTCGGGGCCTGGCTTTCATGACACAGCAGCCGCCTTCCCTCCTGCATGATCCACCTCCAACCCCGCGCCTCCTCAGAGCCCCTCGCCAGAGCAGCTGCCTGGCACAGCAGCGCTGCTCCGTGCTGGGCACCCACTCACCAGCCCCCGTGCTGCTGGAGGGACAGGTGGGCTCTGCCAATGCTCCCCCTTCATCCACATCCCCCGTCCTGCCTTGGGTGGCGCACGCTGCGTTGGTGGCTGCCCCTTCTCTCCCCGCTCCTCGCATCGCTCCTGCCCAGTGCCCTCTCCAGAGCCCCACAGCAGGCTCAGTGCAGAACGGACCACGGTGCTGCTGGAGCATGTGCAGGAGCACAACGTCCTTCACTCACTGCTCCCTCCACCTTTGTCACTTGCTTAGGCTCCCTGAAACCCAGGTCCTCTCTGCGGCAGCCACACCTCTGCCCATCAGCCGGTCTTCAGCCCCCCCAGAC
>NW_010394559.1:2833-3909 GCF_000710305.1 Buceros rhinoceros silvestris
CAGCCACACCTCTGCCCATCAGCAGGTCGGCAGCCCAGCCAGACGCGCAGCCCTGCAGTCCAGAGATGCGCGGGTGCAGGCACCCTTGCTGGGGTGACAGTCCACTCTGAGGCTTGGCCGTGCCCAGCTCAGCCCCTGGGGAGGGAGGGTGTCTCCAGCAGCCGTCTGGTCCTTGGCACAGCGTGTCGGCTTAGTAATCGATGGTCTCTGAAGAGCAGGAGCTGCCAGGAGCCACTCCTTCCTCAGTGGGTCTGTGCAGAGCTGGTACGAAACAAACAACTTTTGCAACATGTTTTGTTTTCCATCATTACTTTCAAAAAGTAAATAAATTAAACCCATTTTACTGCCACTTCACAATGTCAAATGTAACCTGAGCGCTGCTTGCAGGGGAGGCAGTGCATGGCTGAGGCCTCCCCCCGCTCACCATGTGCCCGCCTGGCCCTGCCCGTGCTCAGCAGCAGCGCAGGGACGAGCTCGGACAAACGGTGTCAGACCTGAGCCCCTCACCTGCACTGCCCTGCTCGCTCGCGGGAGGGATGTCCCCATCCTGCGCGTCAGGCAGGGCTCGAAGGACTGGTGCTGAAGCAGAGAGGCTGTCGGGAGGTGAAATGCCAAGCGGAGCAGGGACCGTCCTTGACATGCAGGCATGGCCAAGGAGGACTGCGGTGTCTCCTGGGGCTGGCACCAGGTCTCTCCACCCTCTGCTCCTCCACCACTTCCCACCTTCTTCACCATGTCCTGCCCGGCTCGGTGCGGGAAGCAGTGAGCTGTGCGCATCCATCCCAGGCTGCAACAGAGAGCCTCACCCAGCAAGGCATCGGTGCTGGCCGGGGGTGCTCCCCAAGCAGCGTTTGCTGCAGTGGAGTGGCCTCCCTCAGTGAGGTTTTTGTCCTGTCCTCAGTCCAGGTGGAGGAGAGGCCCCAGGGACAGCTCTCTGCCAGACCCCATCCCGTCCACAGGGCTGAAAGCACCTCCCAAGGGCAAAGGGACTGCGCCATCAGTAGTCCACTGCCCCTAGGCAGCCCCCGCCACCTTCCCCACCCCCCCGGGGCTGTCCTCCCGGCCAGGACACAGAG
>NW_010394559.1:4137-4760 GCF_000710305.1 Buceros rhinoceros silvestris
CCCATGAGCGGCTCGGGGGTACCACACACATGCCAAGGGCAGAGCCTGCCCGGACGGCAGCACAGGGTGCTGCCCTCCAAATCGTCTGCGCAGAGCAGGGAGGGGACTGTTTGCGCTGGGAGCACCATCCAGAGGCCTGGATCTTCTCCTCCCCGTGAAGGCAGCTGTCTGCACCCGGGACAGACCTTCATTACATTGGCATCGGAGTCAAAGCGCCCGCTGATGTCAGCTGAAGAGGAACTTGGCCCTTGGTGCGAGAGGATTCGGAGCTGCTTCCAGCTGGCCTCCTCGCCGCTTCTCGCACTGTCTTTGGGACATAATTAATTTGCTCTGTTGGAGGGGTAGTTTCCAGCTAAACGGGGATCCTCTGGGTTTCACCAGTCGGTGAAAGTGGTTTCCAAAGCACAGGCCACCCTTTCTTCTCAAGAACTGCCTTGGAGAGGCGACAGCAGCACCCCCTGGTTGCTGCCTGCCTCAGTGCCATGCTTCATTTTTGGACAAGCCCAACTGTTCAGCTTTCTCAGATACCTCCAGGCACAGCATGATTTCTCTGCAGGGCTCTGCAGCATCACTGATCGGGGCTGGCTGGCACCGGAGGAGCCCACAGGCTGGCTGCTGCAGGG
>NW_010394559.1:5029-5431 GCF_000710305.1 Buceros rhinoceros silvestris
CAGCGCCGCGGTGCCTGGGACGCTCGGGCAACCACTGGCCCTCTCCCACCTCCACCCTGGCCATGTGCAGAGGTGTTCACTGAGCTGGCGGTGCCTCCTCCCACCTCACCCCGGGCCCACATGAGCACGGATGGGCCCTGTGCGTGCTCCTGTTGCGTTCTGATCTGCACTGGGGGAGAAGAGGGAACATTTAAGCAAACTGTTTTACCAGAAAACATGCAAGTGACTTCTTTAATAACATCCAAATGAAAACAATGTGGGCTTCGAAGTCCATCCTCGGTTGCTTTGTGGTTCATGGGCATTCTGACAGCAGCGCTCCTCTCCGTCCTGGGGAGCCCATCCAGAAACTCACGCCACTTCCCCTGGTGCCCGTGGTGCCCGTAGTGCCACTCACCACTCGAG
>NW_010394559.1:5597-9204 GCF_000710305.1 Buceros rhinoceros silvestris
CGTGGAGCCGAGGTCTGGGGAGCGGGTGCCCGGGGGGCTACACTGTCGCTGCACAAACTGGCCGTTCAGCGGCTCCCTCTCTCCTGCCCTGTGCCAGCAAAGCAGGCGGCAGCCCTGACGATCTGCGCAGCCGCGGCTTTGTCTGCTCTAAAGGCGATCTCCTGTTACTGAAACGTAAATGTTGATGTTTGAGGACAGGAGGTGCTGATGGAAATGGAGCTGGCCCTGTTTGTTTGTTAAAGCAGCTATTTTAAACAAGTTCTGTTCACACAGCTTGCAGTTCGGAAGGAAGTTTTCCCAGCCATAATATCCTAGCTCAGCGCTGGGCAGACAATGGTTCAGCGGTTGCCCAGGATTAGCACGGTGAAATCACCCTGCACAGCCTGGGAAGGATGTCTGGGAAAGGGCAGGGGTGGATTTTGTGCTGGGGAAACTGGGGGGGAGGGCAGGAGCCCCAGCTGGGGCACGGGCACAGCAGTGGCAGCCTGGCTCGGAGCAGGGCACCGCGCAGCCACCCCGGCTGGCAGGGTCCTGGCTGGGAGGCTCAGGACACTGTCCCTGGGTGCTCAGCATTTCTGCACCCTGCTGTTCTCCCAAGGAAAATGGTTAAATGCAAAATATGGGGGTTTATTTTAATACTTCCTGAAGCTGTAAGCCTGAAAAAAGAGGCACCTCGTCAACAGCAGCGCCAGTGGCAGCTTTGCCCTTCAGCAGCGCTGGTGCCATGAGCGGAGCTGGGCTGTGCTGAGCGACAGGGAGAGGTGCCCCAGCCCTGTTCCCTGAGCCCGGGGGACATGAGATCCTCTGGGAGCTGCTTCTGCCCATGCCCTGAGTGTGGCCACGCACCAAGCCCCCCACCATGGCCACCTGGGCACCAGGGCACTGCATCCCATGCCATGGACCCCCAGGTGCCAAGGGCCTGGCGTCACGGCCGCTGCTCCCTGGCGTGTTTACTTCGGAAAAGCAGACAGGGCTCTTGGAGGGTGGTGGAGGCGGCAGTGCCAATTTCTTTATTCATTACAGCCTCGTATACAAATAAAATCTTTACAAGCTTGCCTTGAGCTTTTAAAAATGCCGTTTAGGACGTGTCATTTGTATTGTCTGATTTCAGCTCCCTCGCACCACGGCTGATCTCAGAGGCAGTAAAATTTTGCTTCCACGTAAACCCCAAATGAGTTTATTTTATTTGGTGGGACAGGGCGAGGGAATCACTTACCAAGCAGCTTCCTTGGCTCAGACATGACACCCTGCCTGCTGGTGACACCTCGCCCCGAGTGCCCCAGGCCCAGCAGAGCCTCTGTGGATGCTGCTCCCACTGGCACAAGTGCCCGGATATTGGCTGACCCGGCTGCACTCCTGCTCACTTCTGCCCACAGCTGGATTCACCAGACATCTCTATCTGGTGCCTTGTCAGCACCCCATTTCTGGAGGTCTCAGTCCCAGCCCTCCAAGGCATCTCTGCAGCTAACATCCCCGTGCCCGGCGACTCTCAGGGGGTCTTTGCAGAGGGTCATGGCACAGAGCCTCCTGGCACCTCACAGGTTTCCACTGGGGACGTCCCAGACAGCATCTGTGGCAATGTCTGTGATGCCAGAAATGCCAGAAGATGAAAAAGATGAAAGCAAATAAATCTCTGCCATCCCTTCAGTTGTTCTGCAAGACTCAAGGCGTGAAAGCTCTGACTCTGAAGGTGGACGTGGAAACGCTTCACCGAGGGGAATTAATTGCAGGAGAACTGGCCCGTAACATGAAGATTTTTTCATTAAAGGCTCAGATGAAGCTTTCTGTTTCTTCCTTCTCTTGGTGAATCTTATTCTGATTAAATTAAAGGAATTCTCGTTAAAATGTTAATATCCTTCTAAGACTGTTTGTTGTTTTTCTCAGCTGCCTCTGGACTCCTTAGAGCCTTTGTTGCCTTTTCTTAACGTTTTCCAGCTCTTCCTCCCTCTTCACGCCACCCTCCCTCCTTTTTCCGAGGCAAACTGGAAAGTTACAGTTGTGGTTGACTGGTGGCTGCAGGCGGTGAGTCACGCCGAGGATCCCCACTCGCAGCTCAGTTCGTAAACAGGAGAGATAAACACACGCTCCTGCCCGGGGCTGCACCCTGGGCCCTCGCCATGGGATGGGGATCGGGATGGGGACAGGGATGGGGATGAGACATGCATCCCCACTGCCACCAACGCCTCTCCCCAGTACACAGGGCAAAAGGAAGGCAAAGCGTGTGTCCAAGTGGCTGTCACTGAGCCGTAGGTCAGAGGAGAGCTGGGGCGAGGAGCTGGGGTAAGGAGCTGGTGGCCCTGCCCGTCCTGCGCCCTTCCTGCAGCCCCCATGCCCTGGACCAGCTGCCGCATGGCGTGGATGCACAGGCAGCTTCCAGTGACTCAGCAGCAGCACCTGAAAACTTACTTAAAAGTTACTAAAAAGTAGAGGAACGATAGAGTGTTTTTTTCCCAACAACTAAGGAAAAAATGGTCATTTGTCGGCATTTTCCGTTAAGAAGCATCCAATGCAAAGACATTGTTCCCCTTTGAATTCCTAAGCACATGGTATTTGTGCTGTTGGAGTTTAATATTCTTTTCATTACTGATATCTAATACAGACGAGTCTTGAGGGTTACGCAAAACATATGCGAACCTAATTTGTTTTTACTGTGCCACATGTTTTTACTCCCTGCATCATTCAATTAGCTTTTTTTTAATCATGTGATCAGCAAAAACTTAATGCTATTTTTAAGCATAGTAAGAAAGTGAAAAACACATTTACTGTGACTGTAGAGGAAGAGGAGTATAGACCCCCCCCTGCAGAAATAGCTGTTCCTGCGTGGTAGCAAAATGGGACAGTGCTGCTGTGACAGGGGCTTTTCTTGAGGAGCACAACTTGTCAGAACTGCCCTGCTTGCCAGGAAAGTGCCTAAGAATTCTGGGTTTGGAGTAATTTATCTGATGAGAACGGGATGAGAACAGGCTTCACAGCCACACAGATCTTGACCAGCCAGCCCCCACCCTCCCACGTGCCACTGGGCTTCTTCCAGCCCTTCCTCCTGCTCAGGAGCCTGCTCCACCGGCTCTTCTCCTGGAGTGCACCCCTCTGGAGAGGGGCACATTAATTTACTGAATATTTGATCTATAATGCTCCCTTTCCCCCCCTTCAATTAGCCAGGTGTTCACATGGGACCCACGTTTGACAGGGGGTACAGAAGGACATGTCACCGTTAGTTGTGGTCACCACGACAACAGTGCTGGATTGGTGCCTTACTCTCTGCTCTGCGGCTGTATCCTGTCAGCCGCTCCTGTTGGGATTTGGGCTATTTGGGAATTTTGGATCCGGAAACAAGGGGAGCAGGGAGAACAGGGGAGGCTGGGTGGCTGTGTGCAGGGCCGCTCCCTGCCTGCAGAGGTGTCGGCTCTGTGGACAGGCTCGAGAGATGCCCGTTGCCACACGACACAGGTTCCTGGGCACAGGTCTCTGAAAAGCAAATAACTGGATTAAATCACAATGTAGATGTAGATGTAGATGTAGACATAGATGATGTAGATGTAGATGGATCTTTAGACAAAATTCAAGCCCTTGGCTCTTGCAGATCAGCAGGCAGGGGGAGGACAAAAGC